>NC_143029.1:80362500-80662500 GCF_057628025.1 Oncorhynchus mykiss
ACATGTTCCATGACAATAACACTCTAACTAGGTTTATAACATGTTCCATGACACTCTAACTAGGTTAATAACATGTTCCATGACAATAACACTCTAACTAGGTTAATAACATGTTCCATGACACTCTAACTAGGTTAATAACATGTTCCATGACACTCTAACTAGGTTAATAACATGTTCCATGACAATAACACTCTAACTAGGTTAATAACATGTTCCATGACACTCTAACTAGGTTAATAACATGTTCCATGACAATAACACTCTAACTAGGTTAATAACATGTTCCATGACAATAACACTAACTAGGTTTATGACATGTTCCATGACAATAACACTCTAACTAGGTTAATAACATGTTCCATGACACTCTAACTAGGTTAACAACATGTTCCATGACAATAACACTCTAACTAGGTTTATAACATGTTCCATGACACTCTAACTAGGTTAATAACATGTTCCATGACAATAACACTCTAACTAGGTTAATAACATGTTCCATGACAATTACACTCTAACTAGGTTTATAACATGTTCCATGACAATAACACTCTAACTAGGTTTATAACATGTTCCATGACAATAACACTCTAACTAGGTTAATAACATGTTCCATGACAATAACACTCTAACTAGGTTAATAACATGTTCCATGACACTAACACTCTAACTAGGTTAATAACATGTTCCATGACACTTTAACTAGGTTAATAACATGTTCCATTACACTCTAACTAGGGTTATAACATGTTCCAAGACAATAACACTCTAACTAGGTGAATAACATGTTCCGTGACAATAACACTCTAACTAGGTTTATAACATGTTCCATGACAATTACACTCTAACTAGGTTAATTACATGTTCCATGACACTGACACTCTAACTAGGTTAATAACATGTTCCATGACACTAACACTCTAACTAGGTTTATAACATGTTCCATGACACTAACACTCTAACTAGGTTAATAACATGTTCCATGACAATAACACTCTAACTAGGTTAATAACATGTTCCATGACACTAACACTCTAACTAGGTTAATAACATGTTCCATGACAATAACACTCTAACTAGGTTAATAACATGTTCCATGACACTCTAACTAGGTTAATAACATGTTCCATGACAATACCACTCTAACTAGGTTAATAACATGTTCCATTACAATAACACGCTAACTAGGTTAATAACATGTTCCATGAAACTAACACTCTAACTAGGTTAATAACATGTTCCATGACACTCTAACTAGGTTAATAACATGTTCCATGACAATAACACTCTAACTAGGTTAATAACATGTTCCATGACACTCTAACTAGGTTAATAACATGTTCCATGACAATAACACTCTAACTAGGTTAATAACATGTTCCATGACAATAACACTAACTAGGTTTATGACATGTTCCATGACAATAACACTGTAACTAGGTTAATAACATGTTCCATGACACTCTAACTAGGTTAATAACATGTTCCATGACAATAACACTCTATCTAGGTTAACAACATGTTCCATGACAATAACACTCTAACTAGGTTAATAACATGTTCCATGACACTCTAACTAGGTTAATAACATGTTCCATGACAATAACACTCTAACTAGGTTAATAACATGTTCCATGACAATAACACTCTAACTAGGTTTATGACATTTTCCATGACAATAACACTCTAACTAGGTTAATAACATGATCCATGACACTCTAACTAGGTTAATAACATGTTCCATGACAATAACATTATAACTAGGTTAATAACATGTTCCATGACAATAACACTCTAACTAGGTTTATAACATGTTCCATGACACTCTAACTAGGTTAATAACATGTTCCATGACAATAACACTCTAACTAGGTTAATAACATGTTCCATGACACTCTAACTAGGTTAATAACATGTTCCATGACACTCTAACTAGGTTAATAACATGTTCCATGACAATAACACTCTAACTAGGTTAATAACATGTTCCATGACACTCTAACTAGGTTAATAACATGTTCCATGACAATAACACTCTAACTAGGTTAATAACATGTTCCATGACAATAACACTAACTAGGTTTATGACATGTTCCATGACAATAACACTCTAACTAGGTTAATAACATGTTCCATGACACTCTAACTAGGTTAACAACATGTTCCATGACAATAACACTCTAACTAGGTTTATAACATGTTCCATGACACTCTAACTAGGTTAATAACATGTTCCATGACAATAACACTCTAACTAGGTTAATAACATGTTCCATGACAATTACACTCTAACTAGGTTTATAACATGTTCCATGACAATAACACTCTAACTAGGTTTATAACATGTTCCATGACAATAACACTCTAACTAGGTTAATAACATGTTCCATGACAATAACACTCTAACTAGGTTAATAACATGTTCCATGACACTAACACTCTAACTAGGTTAATAACATGTTCCATGACACTTTAACTAGGTTAATAACATGTTCCATTACACTCTAACTAGGGTTATAACATGTTCCAAGACAATAACACTCTAACTAGGTGAATAACATGTTCCGTGACAATAACACTCTAACTAGGTTTATAACATGTTCCATGACAATTACACTCTAACTAGGTTAATTACATGTTCCATGACACTGACACTCTAACTAGGTTAATAACATGTTCCATGACACTAACACTCTAACTAGGTTTATAACATGTTCCATGACACTAACACTCTAACTAGGTTAATAACATGTTCCATGACAATAACACTCTAACTAGGTTAATAACATGTTCCATGACACTAACACTCTAACTAGGTTAATAACATGTTCCATGACAATAACACTCTAACTAGGTTAATAACATGTTCCATGACACTCTAACTAGGTTAATAACATGTTCCATGACAATACCACTCTAACTAGGTTAATAACATGTTCCATTACAATAACACGCTAACTAGGTTAATAACATGTTCCATGAAACTAACACTCTAACTAGGTTAATAACATGTTCCATGACAATAACACTCTAACTAGGTTAATAACATGTTCCATGACACTAACACTCTAACTAGGTTAATAACATGTTCCATGACACTCTAACTAGGTTTATAACACGTTCCGTGACAATAACACTCTAACTAGGTTAATAACATGTTCCATTACACTCTAACTAGGTTTATAACATGTTCCAAGACAATAACACTCTAACTAGGTTAATAACATGTTCCATGACAATAAAACTCTAACTAGGTTTATAACATGTTCCATGACAATAACACTCTAACTAGGTTTATAACATGTTCCATGACAATTACACTCTAACTAGGTTAATAACATGTTCCATGACAATAACACTCTAACTAGGTTTATAACATGTTCCATGACACTAACACTCTAACTAGGTTAATAACATGTTCCATTACAATAACACTCTAACTAGGTTTATAACATGTTCCATGACACTAACACTCTAACTAGGTTAATAACATGTTCCATGACAATAACACTCTAACTAGGTTAATAACATGTTCCATGACAATAACACTCTAACTAGGTTTATGACATTTTCCATGACAATAACACTCTAACTAGGTTAATAACATGATCCATGACACTCTAACTAGGTTAATAACATGTTCCATGACAATAACATTATAACTAGGTTAATAACATGTTCCATGACAATAACACTCTAACTAGGTTTATAACATGTTCCATGACACTCTAACTAGGTTAATAACATGTTCCATGACAATAACACTCTAACTAGGTTAATAACATGTTCCATGACACTCTAACTAGGTTAATAACATGTTCCATGACACTCTAACTAGGTTAATAACATGTTCCATGACAATAACACTCTAACTAGGTTAATAACATGTTCCATGACACTCTAACTAGGTTAATAACATGTTCCATGACAATAACACTCTAACTAGGTTAATAACATGTTCCATGACAATAACACTAACTAGGTTTATGACATGTTCCATGACAATAACACTCTAACTAGGTTAATAACATGTTCCATGACACTCTAACTAGGTTAACAACATGTTCCATGACAATAACACTCTAACTAGGTTTATAACATGTTCCATGACACTCTAACTAGGTTAATAACATGTTCCATGACAATAACACTCTAACTAGGTTAATAACATGTTCCATGACAATTACACTCTAACTAGGTTTATAACATGTTCCATGACAATAACACTCTAACTAGGTTTATAACATGTTCCATGACAATAACACTCTAACTAGGTTAATAACATGTTCCATGACAATAACACTCTAACTAGGTTAATAACATGTTCCATGACACTAACACTCTAACTAGGTTAATAACATGTTCCATGACACTTTAACTAGGTTAATAACATGTTCCATTACACTCTAACTAGGGTTATAACATGTTCCAAGACAATAACACTCTAACTAGGTGAATAACATGTTCCGTGACAATAACACTCTAACTAGGTTTATAACATGTTCCATGACAATTACACTCTAACTAGGTTAATTACATGTTCCATGACACTGACACTCTAACTAGGTTAATAACATGTTCCATGACACTAACACTCTAACTAGGTTTATAACATGTTCCATGACACTAACACTCTAACTAGGTTAATAACATGTTCCATGACAATAACACTCTAACTAGGTTAATAACATGTTCCATGACACTAACACTCTAACTAGGTTAATAACATGTTCCATGACAATAACACTCTAACTAGGTTAATAACATGTTCCATGACACTCTAACTAGGTTAATAACATGTTCCATGACAATACCACTCTAACTAGGTTAATAACATGTTCCATTACAATAACACGCTAACTAGGTTAATAACATGTTCCATGAAACTAACACTCTAACTAGGTTAATAACATGTTCCATGACAATAACACTCTAACTAGGTTAATAACATGTTCCATGACACTAACACTCTAACTAGGTTAATAACATGTTCCATGACACTCTAACTAGGTTTATAACACGTTCCGTGACAATAACACTCTAACTAGGTTAATAACATGTTCCATTACACTCTAACTAGGTTTATAACATGTTCCAAGACAATAACACTCTAACTAGGTTAATAACATGTTCCATGACAATAAAACTCTAACTAGGTTTATAACATGTTCCATGACAATAACACTCTAACTAGGTTTATAACATGTTCCATGACAATTACACTCTAACTAGGTTAATAACATGTTCCATGACAATAACACTCTAACTAGGTTTATAACATGTTCCATGACACTAACACTCTAACTAGGTTAATAACATGTTCCATTACAATAACACTCTAACTAGGTTTATAACATGTTCCATGACACTAACACTCTAACTAGGTTAATAACATGTTCCATGACACTTTAACTAGGTTTATAACATGTTCTGTGACAATAACACTCTAACTAGGTTAATAACATGTTCCATTACACTCTAACTAGGTTTATAACATGTTCCAAGACAATAACACTCTAACTAGGTGAATAACATGTTCCGTGACAATAACACTCTAACTAGGTTTATAACATGTTCCATGACAATTACACTCTAACTAGGTTAATAACATGTTCCATGACACTAACACTCTAACTAGGTTTATAACATGTTCCATGACACTAACACTCTAACTAGGTTAATAACATGTTCCATGACAATAACACTCTAACTAGGTTAATAACATGTTCCATGACACTAACACTCTAACTAGGTTTATAACATGTTCCATGACACTAACACTCTAACTAGGTTAATAACATGTTCCATGACAATAACACTCTAACTAGGTTAATAACATGTTCCATGACACTAACACTCTAACTAGGTTAATAACATGTTCCATGACACTCTAACTAGGTTTATAACATGTTCTGTGACAATAACACTCTAACTAGGTTAATAACATGTTCCATTACACTCTAACTAGGTTAATAACATGTTCCATGACAATTACACTCTAACTAGGTTTATAACATGTTCCATGACAATAACACTCTAACTAGGTTTATAACATGTTCCATGACAATAACACTCTAACTAGGTTAATAACATGTTCCATGACAATAACACTCTAACTAGGTTAATAACATGTTCCATGACACTAACACTCTAACTAGGTTAATAACATGTTCCATGACACTTTAACTAGGTTAATAACATGTTCCATTACACTCTAACTAGGGTTATAACATGTTCCAAGACAATAACACTCTAACTAGGTGAATAACATGTTCCGTGACAATAACACTCTAACTAGGTTTATAACATGTTCCATGACAATTACACTCTAACTAGGTTAATTACATGTTCCATGACACTGACACTCTAACTAGGTTAATAACATGTTCCATGACACTCTAACTAGGTTTATAACACGTTCCGTGACAATAACACTCTAACTAGGTTAATAACATGTTCCATTACACTCTAACTAGGTTTATAACATGTTCCAAGACAATAACACTCTAACTAGGTTAATAACATGTTCCATGACAATAAAACTCTAACTAGGTTTATAACATGTTCCATGACAATAACACTCTAACTAGGTTTATAACATGTTCCATGACAATTACACTCTAACTAGGTTAATAACATGTTCCATGACAATAACACTCTAACTAGGTTTATAACATGTTCCATGACACTAACACTCTAACTAGGTTAATAACATGTTCCATTACAATAACACTCTAACTAGGTTTATAACATGTTCCATGACACTAACACTCTAACTAGGTTAATAACATGTTCCATGACACTTTAACTAGGTTTATAACATGTTCCGTGACAATAACACTCTAACTAGGTTAATAACATGTTCCATTACACTCTAACTAGGTTTATAACATGTTCCAAGACAATAACACTCTAACTAGGTGAATAACATGTTCCGTGACAATAACACTCTAACTAGGTTTATAACATGTTCCATGACAATTACACTCTAACTAGGTTAATAACATGTTCCATGACACTAACACTCTAACTAGGTTTATAACATGTTCCATGACACTAACACTCTAACTAGGTTAATAACATGTTCCATGACAATAACACTCTAACTAGGTTAATAACATGTTCCATGACACTAACACTCTAACTAGGTTTATAACATGTTCCATGACACTAACACTCTAACTAGGTTAATAACATGTTCCATTACACTCTAACTAGGTTTATAACATGTTCCAAGACAATAACACTCTAACTAGGTGAATAACATGTTCCGTGACAATAACACTCTAACTAGGTTTATAACATGTTCCATGACAATTACACTCTAACTAGGTTAATAACATGTTCCATGACACTAACACTCTAACTAGGTTAATAACATGTTCCATGACAATAACACTCTAACTAGGTTAATAACATGTTCCATGACACTCTAACTAGGTTAATAACATGTTCCATGACAATAACACTCTAACTAGGTTAATAACATGTTCCATGACAATAACACTAACTAGGTTTATGACATGTTCCATGACAATAACACTCTAACTAGGTTAATAACATGTTCCATGACACTCTAACTAGGTTAACAACATGTTCCATGACAATAACACTCTAACTAGGTTTATAACATGTTCCATGACACTCTAACTAGGTTAATAACATGTTCCATGACAATAACACTCTAACTAGGTTAATAACATGTTCCATGACAATTACACTCTAACTAGGTTTATAACATGTTCCATGACAATAACACTCTAACTAGGTTTATAACATGTTCCATGACAATAACACTCTAACTAGGTTAATAACATGTTCCATGACAATAACACTCTAACTAGGTTAATAACATGTTCCATGACACTAACACTCTAACTAGGTTAATAACATGTTCCATGACACTTTAACTAGGTTAATAACATGTTCCATTACACTCTAACTAGGGTTATAACATGTTCCAAGACAATAACACTCTAACTAGGTGAATAACATGTTCCGTGACAATAACACTCTAACTAGGTTTATAACATGTTCCATGACAATTACACTCTAACTAGGTTAATTACATGTTCCATGACACTGACACTCTAACTAGGTTAATAACATGTTCCATGACACTAACACTCTAACTAGGTTTATAACATGTTCCATGACACTAACACTCTAACTAGGTTAATAACATGTTCCATGACAATAACACTCTAACTAGGTTAATAACATGTTCCATGACACTAACACTCTAACTAGGTTAATAACATGTTCCATGACAATAACACTCTAACTAGGTTAATAACATGTTCCATGACACTCTAACTAGGTTAATAACATGTTCCATGACAATACCACTCTAACTAGGTTAATAACATGTTCCATTACAATAACACGCTAACTAGGTTAATAACATGTTCCATGAAACTAACACTCTAACTAGGTTAATAACATGTTCCATGACAATAACACTCTAACTAGGTTAATAACATGTTCCATGACACTAACACTCTAACTAGGTTAATAACATGTTCCATGACACTCTAACTAGGTTTATAACACGTTCCGTGACAATAACACTCTAACTAGGTTAATAACATGTTCCATTACACTCTAACTAGGTTTATAACATGTTCCAAGACAATAACACTCTAACTAGGTTAATAACATGTTCCATGACAATAAAACTCTAACTAGGTTTATAACATGTTCCATGACAATAACACTCTAACTAGGTTTATAACATGTTCCATGACAATTACACTCTAACTAGGTTAATAACATGTTCCATGACAATAACACTCTAACTAGGTTTATAACATGTTCCATGACACTAACACTCTAACTAGGTTAATAACATGTTCCATTACAATAACACTCTAACTAGGTTTATAACATGTTCCATGACACTAACACTCTAACTAGGTTAATAACATGTTCCATGACACTTTAACTAGGTTTATAACATGTTCTGTGACAATAACACTCTAACTAGGTTAATAACATGTTCCATTACACTCTAACTAGGTTTATAACATGTTCCAAGACAATAACACTCTAACTAGGTGAATAACATGTTCCGTGACAATAACACTCTAACTAGGTTTATAACATGTTCCATGACAATTACACTCTAACTAGGTTAATAACATGTTCCATGACACTAACACTCTAACTAGGTTTATAACATGTTCCATGACACTAACACTCTAACTAGGTTAATAACATGTTCCATGACAATAACACTCTAACTAGGTTAATAACATGTTCCATGACACTAACACTCTAACTAGGTTTATAACATGTTCCATGACACTAACACTCTAACTAGGTTAATAACATGTTCCATGACAATAACACTCTAACTAGGTTAATAACATGTTCCATGACACTAACACTCTAACTAGGTTAATAACATGTTCCATGACACTCTAACTAGGTTTATAACATGTTCTGTGACAATAACACTCTAACTAGGTTAATAACATGTTCCATTACACTCTAACTAGGTTAATAACATGTTCCATGACAATTACACTCTAACTAGGTTTATAACATGTTCCATGACAATAACACTCTAACTAGGTTAATAACATGTTCCATGACAATAACACTCTAACTAGGTTAATAACATGTTCCATGACAATAACACTCTAACTAGGTTAATAACATGTTCCATGACACTAACACTCTAACTAGGTTAATAACATGTTCCATGACACTTTAACTAGGTTAATAACATGTTCCATTACACTCTAACTAGGGTTATAACATGTTCCAAGACAATAACACTCTAACTAGGTGAATAACATGTTCCGTGACAATAACACTCTAACTAGGTTTATAACATGTTCCATGACAATTACACTCTAACTAGGTTAATTACATGTTCCATGACACTGACACTCTAACTAGGTTAATAACATGTTCCATGACACTCTAACTAGGTTTATAACACGTTCCGTGACAATAACACTCTAACTAGGTTAATAACATGTTCCATTACACTCTAACTAGGTTTATAACATGTTCCAAGACAATAACACTCTAACTAGGTTAATAACATGTTCCATGACAATAAAACTCTAACTAGGTTTATAACATGTTCCATGACAATAACACTCTAACTAGGTTTATAACATGTTCCATGACAATTACACTCTAACTAGGTTAATAACATGTTCCATGACAATAACACTCTAACTAGGTTTATAACATGTTCCATGACACTAACACTCTAACTAGGTTAATAACATGTTCCATTACAATAACACTCTAACTAGGTTTATAACATGTTCCATGACACTAACACTCTAACTAGGTTAATAACATGTTCCATGACACTTTAACTAGGTTTATAACATGTTCCGTGACAATAACACTCTAACTAGGTTAATAACATGTTCCATTACACTCTAACTAGGTTTATAACATGTTCCAAGACAATAACACTCTAACTAGGTGAATAACATGTTCCGTGACAATAACACTCTAACTAGGTTTATAACATGTTCCATGACAATTACACTCTAACTAGGTTAATAACATGTTCCATGACACTAACACTCTAACTAGGTTTATAACATGTTCCATGACACTAACACTCTAACTAGGTTAATAACATGTTCCATGACAATAACACTCTAACTAGGTTAATAACATGTTCCATGACACTAACACTCTAACTAGGTTTATAACATGTTCCATGACACTAACACTCTAACTAGGTTAATAACATGTTCCATGACAATAACACTCTAACTAGGTTAATAACATGTTCCATGACACTAACACTCTAACTAGGTTAATAACATGTTCCATGACACTCTAACTAGGTTTATAACATGTTCTGTGACAATAACACTCTAACTAGGTTAATAACATGTTCCATTACACTCTAACTAGGTTAATAACATGTTCCATGACAATTACACTCTAACTAGGTTTATAACATGTTCCATGACAATAACACTCTAACTAGGTTTATAACATGTTCCATGACAATAACACTCTAACTAGGTTAATAACATGTTCCATGACAATAACACTCTAACTAGGTTAATAACATGTTCCATGACACTAACACTCTAACTAGGTTAATAACATGTTCCATGACACTTTAACTAGGTTAATAACATGTTCCATTACACTCTAACTAGGGTTATAACATGTTCCAAGACAATAACACTCTAACTAGGTGAATAACATGTTCCGTGACAATAACACTCTAACTAGGTTTATAACATGTTCCATGACAATTACACTCTAACTAGGTTAATTACATGTTCCATGACACTGACACTCTAACTAGGTTAATAACATGTTCCATGACACTAACACTCTAACTAGGTTTATAACATGTTCCATGACACTAACACTCTAACTAGGTTAATAACATGTTCCATGACAATAACACTCTAACTAGGTTAATAACATGTTCCATGACACTAACACTCTAACTAGGTTAATAACATGTTCCATGACAATAACACTCTAACTAGGTTAATAACATGTTCCATGACACTCTAACTAGGTTAATAACATGTTCCATGACAATACCACTCTAACTAGGTTAATAACATGTTCCATTACAATAACACTCTAACTAGGTTAATAACATGTTCCATGAAACTAACACTCTAACTAGGTTAATAACATGTTCCATGACAATAACACTCTAACTAGGTTAATAACATGTTCCATGACACTAACACTCTAACTAGGTTAATAACATGTTCCATGACACTCTAACTAGGTTTATAACACGTTCCGTGACAATAACACTCTAACTAGGTTAATAACATGTTCCATTACACTCTAACTAGGTTTATAACATGTTCCAAGACAATAACACTCTAACTAGGTTAATAACATGTTCCATGACAATAAAACTCTAACTAGGTTTATAACATGTTCCATGACAATAACACTCTAACTAGGTTTATAACATGTTCCATGACAATTACACTCTAACTAGGTTAATAACATGTTCCATGACAATAACACTCTAACTAGGTTTATAAATTGTTCCATGACACTAACACTCTAACTAGGTTAATAACATGTTCCATTACAATAACACTCTAACTAGGTTTATAACATGTTCCATGACACTAACACTCTAACTAGGTTAATAACATGTTCCATGACACTTTAACTAGGTTTATAACATGTTCCGTGACAATAACACTCTAACTAGGTTAATAACGTGTTCCATTACACTCTAACTAGGTTTATAACATGTTCCAAGACAATAACACTCTAACTAGGTGAATAACATGTTCCGTGACAATAACACTCTAACTAGGTTTATAACATGTTCCATGACACTAACACTCTAACTAGGTTAATAACATGTTCCATGACAATAACACTCTAACTAGGTTAATAACATGTTCCATGACACTAACACTCTAACTAGGTTTATAACATGTTCCATGACACTAACACTCTAACTAGGTTAATAACATGTTCCATGACAATAACACTCTAACTAGGTTAATAACATGTTCCATGACACTAACACTCTAACTAGGTTAATAACATGTTCCATGACACTCTAACTAGGTTTATAACATGTTCTGTGACAATAACACTCTAACTAGGTTAATAACATGTTCCATTACACTCTAACTAGGTTTATAACATGTTCCAAGACAATAACACTCTAACTAGGTTAATAACATGTTCCATGACAATAAAACTCTAACTAGGTTTATAACATGTTCCATGACAATAACACTCTAACTAGGTTTATAACATGTTCCATGACAATTACACTCTAACTAGGTTAATAACATGTTCCATGACAATAACACTCTAACTAGGTTTATAACATGTTCCATGACAATAACACTCTAACTAGGTTTATAACATGTTCCATGACAATTACACTCTAACTAGGTTAATAACATGTTCCATGACAATAACACTCTAACTAGGTTAATAACATGTTCCATGACACTCTAACTAGGTTAATAACATGTTCCATGACAATAACACTCTAACTAGGTTAATAACATGTTCCATGACACTCTAACTAGGTTAATAACATGTTCCATGACAATAACACTCTAACTAGGTTAATAACATGTTCCATGACAATAACACTAACTAGGTTTATGACATGTTCCATGACAATAACACTCTAACTAGGTTAATAACATGTTCCATGACACTCTAACTAGGTTAACAACATGTTCCATGACAATAACACTCTAACTAGGTTAATAACATGTTCCATGACACTCTAACTAGGTTAATAACATGTTCCATGACAATAACACTCTAACTAGGTTAATAACATGTTCCATGACAATAACACTAACTAGGTTTATGACATGTTCCATGACAATAACACTCTAACTAGGTTAATAACATGTTCCATTACACTCTAACTAGGTTTATAACATGTTCCAAGACAATAACACTCTAACTAGGTGAATAACATGTTCCGTGACAATAACACTCTAACTAGGTTTATAACATGTTCCATGACAATTACACTCTAACTAGGTTAATAACATGTTCCATGACACTAACACTCTAACTAGGTTAATAACATGTTCCATGACACTAACACTCTAACTAGGTTTATAACATGTTCCATGACACTAACACTCTAACTAGGTTAATAACATGTTCCATGACAATAACACTCTAACTAGGTTAATAACATGTTCCATGACAATAACACTCTAACTAGGTTAATAACATGTTCCATGACAATACCACTCTAACTAGGTTAATAACTTGTTCCATGACACTCTAACTAGGTTAATAACATGTTCCATGACAATAACACTCTAACAAGGTTAATAACATGTTCCATTACAATAACACTCTAACTAGGTTAATAACATGTTCCATGACACTAACACTCTAACTAGGTTAATAACATGTTCCATGACAATAACACTCTAACTAGGTTAATAACATGTTCCATGACACTAACACTCTAACTAGGTTAATAACATGTTCCATGACACTCTAACTAGGTTTATAACACGTTCCGTGACAATAACACTCTAACTAGGTTAATAACATGTTCCATTACACTCTAACTAGGTTTATAACATGTTCCAAGACAATAACACTCTAACTAGGTTAATAACATGTTCCATGACAATAAAACTCTAATTAGGTTTATAACATGTTCCATGACAATAACACTCTAACTAGGTTAATAACATGTTCCATGACACTAACACTCTAACTAGGTTAATAACATGTTCCATGACAATAACACTCTAACTAGGTTTATAACATGTTCCATGACACTAACACTCTAACTAGGTTAATAACATGTTCCATTACAATAACACTCTAACTAGGTTTATAACATGTTCCATGACACTAACACTCTAACTAGGTTAACAACATGTTCCATGACAATAACACTCTAACTAGGTTTATAACATGTTCCATGACACTCTAACTAGGTTAATAACATGTTCCATGACAATAACACTCTAACTAGGTTAATAACATGTTCCATGACAATTACACTCTAACTAGGTTTATAACATGTTCCATGACAATAACACTCTAACTAGGTTTATAACATGTTCCATGACAATAACACTCTAACTAGGTTAATAACATGTTCCATGACAATAACACTCTAACTAGGTTAATAACATGTTCCATGACACTAACACTCTAACTAGGTTAATAACATGTTCCATGACACTTTAACTAGGTTAATAACATGTTCCATTACACTCTAACTAGGGTTATAACATGTTCCAAGACAATAACACTCTAACTAGGTGAATAACATGTTCCGTGACAATAACACTCTAACTAGGTTTATAACATGTTCCATGACAATTACACTCTAACTAGGTTAATTACATGTTCCATGACACTGACACTCTAACTAGGTTAATAACATGTTCCATGACACTAACACTCTAACTAGGTTTATAACATGTTCCATGACACTAACACTCTAACTAGGTTAATAACATGTTCCATGACAATAACACTCTAACTAGGTTAATAACATGTTCCATGACACTAACACTCTAACTAGGTTAATAACATGTTCCATGACAATAACACTCTAACTAGGTTAATAACATGTTCCATGACACTCTAACTAGGTTAATAACATGTTCCATGACAATACCACTCTAACTAGGTTAATAACATGTTCCATTACAATAACACGCTAACTAGGTTAATAACATGTTCCATGAAACTAACACTCTAACTAGGTTAATAACATGTTCCATGACAATAACACTCTAACTAGGTTAATAACATGTTCCATGACACTAACACTCTAACTAGGTTAATAACATGTTCCATGACACTCTAACTAGGTTTATAACACGTTCCGTGACAATAACACTCTAACTAGGTTAATAACATGTTCCATTACACTCTAACTAGGTTTATAACATGTTCCAAGACAATAACACTCTAACTAGGTTAATAACATGTTCCATGACAATAAAACTCTAACTAGGTTTATAACATGTTCCATGACAATAACACTCTAACTAGGTTTATAACATGTTCCATGACAATTACACTCTAACTAGGTTAATAACATGTTCCATGACAATAACACTCTAACTAGGTTTATAACATGTTCCATGACACTAACACTCTAACTAGGTTAATAACATGTTCCATTACAATAACACTCTAACTAGGTTTATAACATGTTCCATGACACTAACACTCTAACTAGGTTAATAACATGTTCCATGACACTTTAACTAGGTTTATAACATGTTCTGTGACAATAACACTCTAACTAGGTTAATAACATGTTCCATTACACTCTAACTAGGTTTATAACATGTTCCAAGACAATAACACTCTAACTAGGTGAATAACATGTTCCGTGACAATAACACTCTAACTAGGTTTATAACATGTTCCATGACAATTACACTCTAACTAGGTTAATAACATGTTCCATGACACTAACACTCTAACTAGGTTTATAACATGTTCCATGACACTAACACTCTAACTAGGTTAATAACATGTTCCATGACAATAACACTCTAACTAGGTTAATAACATGTTCCATGACACTAACACTCTAACTAGGTTTATAACATGTTCCATGACACTAACACTCTAACTAGGTTAATAACATGTTCCATGACAATAACACTCTAACTAGGTTAATAACATGTTCCATGACACTAACACTCTAACTAGGTTAATAACATGTTCCATGACACTCTAACTAGGTTTATAACATGTTCTGTGACAATAACACTCTAACTAGGTTAATAACATGTTCCATTACACTCTAACTAGGTTAATAACATGTTCCATGACAATTACACTCTAACTAGGTTTATAACATGTTCCATGACAATAACACTCTAACTAGGTTTATAACATGTTCCATGACAATAACACTCTAACTAGGTTAATAACATGTTCCATGACAATAACACTCTAACTAGGTTAATAACATGTTCCATGACACTAACACTCTAACTAGGTTAATAACATGTTCCATGACACTTTAACTAGGTTAATAACATGTTCCATTACACTCTAACTAGGGTTATAACATGTTCCAAGACAATAACACTCTAACTAGGTGAATAACATGTTCCGTGACAATAACACTCTAACTAGGTTTATAACATGTTCCATGACAATTACACTCTAACTAGGTTAATTACATGTTCCATGACACTGACACTCTAACTAGGTTAATAACATGTTCCATGACACTCTAACTAGGTTTATAACACGTTCCGTGACAATAACACTCTAACTAGGTTAATAACATGTTCCATTACACTCTAACTAGGTTTATAACATGTTCCAAGACAATAACACTCTAACTAGGTTAATAACATGTTCCATGACAATAAAACTCTAACTAGGTTTATAACATGTTCCATGACAATAACACTCTAACTAGGTTTATAACATGTTCCATGACAATTACACTCTAACTAGGTTAATAACATGTTCCATGACAATAACACTCTAACTAGGTTTATAACATGTTCCATGACACTAACACTCTAACTAGGTTAATAACATGTTCCATTACAATAACACTCTAACTAGGTTTATAACATGTTCCATGACACTAACACTCTAACTAGGTTAATAACATGTTCCATGACACTTTAACTAGGTTTATAACATGTTCCGTGACAATAACACTCTAACTAGGTTAATAACATGTTCCATTACACTCTAACTAGGTTTATAACATGTTCCAAGACAATAACACTCTAACTAGGTGAATAACATGTTCCGTGACAATAACACTCTAACTAGGTTTATAACATGTTCCATGACAATTACACTCTAACTAGGTTAATAACATGTTCCATGACACTAACACTCTAACTAGGTTTATAACATGTTCCATGACACTAACACTCTAACTAGGTTAATAACATGTTCCATGACAATAACACTCTAACTAGGTTAATAACATGTTCCATGACACTAACACTCTAACTAGGTTTATAACATGTTCCATGACACTAACACTCTAACTAGGTTAATAACATGTTCCATTACACTCTAACTAGGTTTATAACATGTTCCAAGACAATAACACTCTAACTAGGTGAATAACATGTTCCGTGACAATAACACTCTAACTAGGTTTATAACATGTTCCATGACAATTACACTCTAACTAGGTTAATAACATGTTCCATGACACTAACACTCTAACTAGGTTAATAACATGTTCCATGACAATAACACTCTAACTAGGTTAATAACATGTTCCATGACACTCTAACTAGGTTAATAACATGTTCCATGACAATAACACTCTAACTAGGTTAATAACATGTTCCATGACAATAACACTAACTAGGTTTATGACATGTTCCATGACAATAACACTCTAACTAGGTTAATAACATGTTCCATGACACTCTAACTAGGTTAACAACATGTTCCATGACAATAACACTCTAACTAGGTTTATAACATGTTCCATGACACTCTAACTAGGTTAATAACATGTTCCATGACAATAACACTCTAACTAGGTTAATAACATGTTCCATGACAATTACACTCTAACTAGGTTTATAACATGTTCCATGACAATAACACTCTAACTAGGTTTATAACATGTTCCATGACAATAACACTCTAACTAGGTTAATAACATGTTCCATGACAATAACACTCTAACTAGGTTAATAACATGTTCCATGACACTAACACTCTAACTAGGTTAATAACATGTTCCATGACACTTTAACTAGGTTAATAACATGTTCCATTACACTCTAACTAGGGTTATAACATGTTCCAAGACAATAACACTCTAACTAGGTGAATAACATGTTCCGTGACAATAACACTCTAACTAGGTTTATAACATGTTCCATGACAATTACACTCTAACTAGGTTAATTACATGTTCCATGACACTGACACTCTAACTAGGTTAATAACATGTTCCATGACACTAACACTCTAACTAGGTTTATAACATGTTCCATGACACTAACACTCTAACTAGGTTAATAACATGTTCCATGACAATAACACTCTAACTAGGTTAATAACATGTTCCATGACACTAACACTCTAACTAGGTTAATAACATGTTCCATGACAATAACACTCTAACTAGGTTAATAACATGTTCCATGACACTCTAACTAGGTTAATAACATGTTCCATGACAATACCACTCTAACTAGGTTAATAACATGTTCCATTACAATACCACGCTAACTAGGTTAATAACATGTTCCATGAAACTAACACTCTAACTAGGTTAATAACATGTTCCATGACAATAACACTCTAACTAGGTTAATAACATGTTCCATGACACTAACACTCTAACTAGGTTAATAACATGTTCCATGACACTCTAACTAGGTTTATAACACGTTCCGTGACAATAACACTCTAACTAGGTTAATAACATGTTCCATTACACTCTAACTAGGTTTATAACATGTTCCAAGACAATAACACTCTAACTAGGTTAATAACATGTTCCATGACAATAAAACTCTAACTAGGTTTATAACATGTTCCATGACAATAACACTCTAACTAGGTTTATAACATGTTCCATGACAATTACACTCTAACTAGGTTAATAACATGTTCCATGACAATAACACTCTAACTAGGTTTATAACATGTTCCATGACACTAACACTCTAACTAGGTTAATAACATGTTCCATTACAATAACACTCTAACTAGGTTTATAACATGTTCCATGACACTAACACTCTAACTAGGTTAATAACATGTTCCATGACACTTTAACTAGGTTTATAACATGTTCTGTGACAATAACACTCTAACTAGGTTAATAACATGTTCCATTACACTCTAACTAGGTTTATAACATGTTCCAAGACAATAACACTCTAACTAGGTGAATAACATGTTCCGTGACAATAACACTCTAACTAGGTTTATAACATGTTCCATGACAATTACACTCTAACTAGGTTAATAACATGTTCCATGACACTAACACTCTAACTAGGTTTATAACATGTTCCATGACACTAACACTCTAACTAGGTTAATAACATGTTCCATGACAATAACACTCTAACTAGGTTAATAACATGTTCCATGACACTAACACTCTAACTAGGTTTATAACATGTTCCATGACACTAACACTCTAACTAGGTTAATAACATGTTCCATGACAATAACACTCTAACTAGGTTAATAACATGTTCCATGACACTAACACTCTAACTAGGTTAATAACATGTTCCATGACACTCTAACTAGGTTTATAACATGTTCTGTGACAATAACACTCTAACTAGGTTAATAACATGTTCCATTACACTCTAACTAGGTTAATAACATGTTCCATGACAATTACACTCTAACTAGGTTTATAACATGTTCCATGACAATAACACTCTAACTAGGTTAATAACATGTTCCATGACAATAACACTCTAACTAGGTTAATAACATGTTCCATGACAATAACACTCTAACTAGGTTAATAACATGTTCCATGACACTAACACTCTAACTAGGTTAATAACATGTTCCATGACACTTTAACTAGGTTAATAACATGTTCCATTACACTCTAACTAGGGTTATAACATGTTCCAAGACAATAACACTCTAACTAGGTGAATAACATGTTCCGTGACAATAACACTCTAACTAGGTTTATAACATGTTCCATGACAATTACACTCTAACTAGGTTAATTACATGTTCCATGACACTGACACTCTAACTAGGTTAATAACATGTTCCATGACACTCTAACTAGGTTTATAACACGTTCCGTGACAATAACACTCTAACTAGGTTAATAACATGTTCCATTACACTCTAACTAGGTTTATAACATGTTCCAAGACAATAACACTCTAACTAGGTTAATAACATGTTCCATGACAATAAAACTCTAACTAGGTTTATAACATGTTCCATGACAATAACACTCTAACTAGGTTTATAACATGTTCCATGACAATTACACTCTAACTAGGTTAATAACATGTTCCATGACAATAACACTCTAACTAGGTTTATAACATGTTCCATGACACTAACACTCTAACTAGGTTAATAACATGTTCCATTACAATAACACTCTAACTAGGTTTATAACATGTTCCATGACACTAACACTCTAACTAGGTTAATAACATGTTCCATGACACTTTAACTAGGTTTATAACATGTTCCGTGACAATAACACTCTAACTAGGTTAATAACATGTTCCATTACACTCTAACTAGGTTTATAACATGTTCCAAGACAATAACACTCTAACTAGGTGAATAACATGTTCCGTGACAATAACACTCTAACTAGGTTTATAACATGTTCCATGACAATTACACTCTAACTAGGTTAATAACATGTTCCATGACACTAACACTCTAACTAGGTTTATAACATGTTCCATGACACTAACACTCTAACTAGGTTAATAACATGTTCCATGACAATAACACTCTAACTAGGTTAATAACATGTTCCATGACACTAACACTCTAACTAGGTTTATAACATGTTCCATGACACTAACACTCTAACTAGGTTAATAACATGTTCCATGACAATAACACTCTAACTAGGTTAATAACATGTTCCATGACACTAACACTCTAACTAGGTTAATAACATGTTCCATGACACTCTAACTAGGTTTATAACATGTTCTGTGACAATAACACTCTAACTAGGTTAATAACATGTTCCATTACACTCTAACTAGGTTAATAACATGTTCCATGACAATTACACTCTAACTAGGTTTATAACATGTTCCATGACAATAACACTCTAACTAGGTTTATAACATGTTCCATGACAATAACACTCTAACTAGGTTAATAACATGTTCCATGACAATAACACTCTAACTAGGTTAATAACATGTTCCATGACACTAACACTCTAACTAGGTTAATAACATGTTCCATGACACTTTAACTAGGTTAATAACATGTTCCATTACACTCTAACTAGGGTTATAACATGTTCCAAGACAATAACACTCTAACTAGGTGAATAACATGTTCCGTGACAATAACACTCTAACTAGGTTTATAACATGTTCCATGACAATTACACTCTAACTAGGTTAATTACATGTTCCATGACACTGACACTCTAACTAGGTTAATAACATGTTCCATGACACTAACACTCTAACTAGGTTTATAACATGTTCCATGACACTAACACTCTAACTAGGTTAATAACATGTTCCATGACAATAACACTCTAACTAGGTTAATAACATGTTCCATGACACTAACACTCTAACTAGGTTAATAACATGTTCCATGACAATAACACTCTAACTAGGTTAATAACATGTTCCATGACACTCTAACTAGGTTAATAACATGTTCCATGACAATACCACTCTAACTAGGTTAATAACATGTTCCATGACACTAACACTCTAACTAGGTTAATAACATGTTCCATGACACTCTAACTAGGTTTATAACACGTTCCGTGACAATAACACTCTAACTAGGTTAATAACATGTTCCATTACACTCTAACTAGGTTTATAACATGTTCCAAGACAATAACACTCTAACTAGGTTAATAACATGTTCCATGACAATAAAACTCTAACTAGGTTTATAACATGTTCCATGACAATAACACTCTAACTAGGTTTATAACATGTTCCATGACAATTACACTCTAACTAGGTTAATAACATGTTCCATGACAATAACACTCTAACTAGGTTTATAACATGTTCCATGACACTAACACTCTAACTAGGTTAATAACATGTTCCATTACAATAACACTCTAACTAGGTTTATAACATGTTCCATGACACTAACACTCTAACTAGGTTAATAACATGTTCCATGACACTTTAACTAGGTTTATAACATGTTCTGTGACAATAACACTCTAACTAGGTTAATAACATGTTCCATTACACTCTAACTAGGTTTATAACATGTTCCAAGACAATAACACTCTAACTAGGTGAATAACATGTTCCGTGACAATAACACTCTAACTAGGTTTATAACATGTTCCATGACAATTACACTCTAACTAGGTTAATAACATGTTCCATGACACTAACACTCTAACTAGGTTTATAACATGTTCCATGACACTAACACTCTAACTAGGTTAATAACATGTTCCATGACAATAACACTCTAACTAGGTTAATAACATGTTCCATGACACTAACACTCTAACTAGGTTTATAACATGTTCCATGACACTAACACTCTAACTAGGTTAATAACATGTTCCATGACAATAACACTCTAACTAGGTTAATAACATGTTCCATGACACTAACACTCTAACTAGGTTAATAACATGTTCCATGACACTCTAACTAGGTTTATAACATGTTCTGTGACAATAACACTCTAACTAGGTTAATAACATGTTCCATTACACTCTAACTAGGTTAATAACATGTTCCATGACAATTACACTCTAACTAGGTTTATAACATGTTCCATGACAATAACACTCTAACTAGGTTAATAACATGTTCCATGACAATAACACTCTAACTAGGTTAATAACATGTTCCATGACAATAACACTCTAACTAGGTTAATAACATGTTCCATGACACTAACACTCTAACTAGGTTAATAACATGTTCCATGACACTTTAACTAGGTTAATAACATGTTCCATTACACTCTAACTAGGGTTATAACATGTTCCAAGACAATAACACTCTAACTAGGTGAATAACATGTTCCGTGACAATAACACTCTAACTAGGTTTATAACATGTTCCATGACAATTACACTCTAACTAGGTTAATTACATGTTCCATGACACTGACACTCTAACTAGGTTAATAACATGTTCCATGACACTCTAACTAGGTTTATAACACGTTCCGTGACAATAACACTCTAACTAGGTTAATAACATGTTCCATTACACTCTAACTAGGTTTATAACATGTTCCAAGACAATAACACTCTAACTAGGTTAATAACATGTTCCATGACAATAAAACTCTAACTAGGTTTATAACATGTTCCATGACAATAACACTCTAACTAGGTTTATAACATGTTCCATGACAATTACACTCTAACTAGGTTAATAACATGTTCCATGACAATAACACTCTAACTAGGTTTATAACATGTTCCATGACACTAACACTCTAACTAGGTTAATAACATGTTCCATTACAATAACACTCTAACTAGGTTTATAACATGTTCCATGACACTAACACTCTAACTAGGTTAATAACATGTTCCATGACACTTTAACTAGGTTTATAACATGTTCCGTGACAATAACACTCTAACTAGGTTAATAACATGTTCCATTACACTCTAACTAGGTTTATAACATGTTCCAAGACAATAACACTCTAACTAGGTGAATAACATGTTCCGTGACAATAACACTCTAACTAGGTTTATAACATGTTCCATGACAATTACACTCTAACTAGGTTAATAACATGTTCCATGACACTAACACTCTAACTAGGTTTATAACATGTTCCATGACACTAACACTCTAACTAGGTTAATAACATGTTCCATGACAATAACACTCTAACTAGGTTAATAACATGTTCCATGACACTAACACTCTAACTAGGTTTATAACATGTTCCATGACACTAACACTCTAACTAGGTTAATAACATGTTCCATGACAATAACACTCTAACTAGGTTAATAACATGTTCCATGACACTAACACTCTAACTAGGTTAATAACATGTTCCATGACACTCTAACTAGGTTTATAACATGTTCTGTGACAATAACACTCTAACTAGGTTAATAACATGTTCCATTACACTCTAACTAGGTTAATAACATGTTCCATGACAATTACACTCTAACTAGGTTTATAACATGTTCCATGACAATAACACTCTAACTAGGTTTATAACATGTTCCATGACAATAACACTCTAACTAGGTTAATAACATGTTCCATGACAATAACACTCTAACTAGGTTAATAACATGTTCCATGACACTAACACTCTAACTAGGTTAATAACATGTTCCATGACACTTTAACTAGGTTAATAACATGTTCCATTACACTCTAACTAGGGTTATAACATGTTCCAAGACAATAACACTCTAACTAGGTGAATAACATGTTCCGTGACAATAACACTCTAACTAGGTTTATAACATGTTCCATGACAATTACACTCTAACTAGGTTAATTACATGTTCCATGACACTGACACTCTAACTAGGTTAATAACATGTTCCATGACACTAACACTCTAACTAGGTTTATAACATGTTCCATGACACTAACACTCTAACTAGGTTAATAACATGTTCCATGACAATAACACTCTAACTAGGTTAATAACATGTTCCATGACACTAACACTCTAACTAGGTTAATAACATGTTCCATGACAATAACACTCTAACTAGGTTAATAACATGTTCCATGACACTCTAACTAGGTTAATAACATGTTCCATGACAATACCACTCTAACTAGGTTAATAACATGTTCCATTACAATAACACTCTAACTAGGTTAATAACATGTTCCATGAAACTAACACTCTAACTAGGTTAATAACATGTTCCATGACAATAACACTCTAAATAGGTTAATAACATGTTCCATGACACTAACACTCTAACTAGGTTAATAACATGTTCCATGACACTCTAACTAGGTTTATAACACGTTCCGTGACAATAACACTCTAACTAGGTTAATAACATGTTCCATTACACTCTAACTAGGTTTATAACATGTTCCAAGACAATAACACTCTAACTAGGTTAATAACATGTTCCATGACAATAAAACTCTAACTAGGTTTATAACATGTTCCATGACAATAACACTCTAACTAGGTTAATAACATGTTCCATGACAATAACACTCTAACTAGGTTAATAACATGTTCCATGACAATAAAACTCTAACTAGGTTTATAACATGTTCCATGACAATAACACTCTAACTAGGTTTATAACATGTTCCATGACAATTACACTCTAACTAGGTTAATAACATGTTCCATGACAATAACACTCTAACTAGGTTTATAACATGTTCCATGACACTAACACTCTAACTAGGTTAATAACATGTTCCATTACAATAACACTCTAACTAGGTTTATAACATGTTCCATGACACTAACACTCTAACTAGGTTAATAACATGTTCCATGACACTTTAACTAGGTTTATAACATGTTCCGTGACAATAACACTCTAACTAGGTTAATAACATGTTCCATTACACTCTAACTAGGTTTATAACATGTTCCAAGACAATAACACTCTAACTAGGTGAATAACATGTTCCGTGACAATAACACTCTAACTAGGTTTATAACATGTTCCATGACAATTACACTCTAACTAGGTTAATAACATGTTCCATGACACTAACACTCTAACTAGGTTTATAACATGTTCCATGACACTAACACTCTAACTAGGTTAATAACATGTTCCATGACAATAACACTCTAACTAGGTTAATAACATGTTCCATGACACTAACACTCTAACTAGGTTTATAACATGTTCCATGACACTAACACTCTAACTAGGTTAATAACATGTTCCATGACAATAACACTCTAACTAGGTTAATAACATGTTCCATGACACTAACACTCTAACTAGGTTAATAACATGTTCCATGACACTCTAACTAGGTTTATAACATGTTCTGTGACAATAACACTCTAACTAGGTTAATAACATGTTCCATTACACTCTAACTAGGTTAATAACATGTTCCATGACAATTACACTCTAACTAGGTTTATAACATGTTCCATGACAATAACACTCTAACTAGGTTTATAACATGTTCCATGACAATAACACTCTAACTAGGTTAATAACATGTTCCATGACAATAACACTCTAACTAGGTTAATAACATGTTCCATGACACTAACACTCTAACTAGGTTAATAACATGTTCCATGACACTTTAACTAGGTTAATAACATGTTCCATTACACTCTAACTAGGGTTATAACATGTTCCAAGACAATAACACTCTAACTAGGTGAATAACATGTTCCGTGACAATAACACTCTAACTAGGTTTATAACATGTTCCATGACAATTACACTCTAACTAGGTTAATTACATGTTCCATGACACTGACACTCTAACTAGGTTAATAACATGTTCCATGACACTAACACTCTAACTAGGTTTATAACATGTTCCATGACACTAACACTCTAACTAGGTTAATAACATGTTCCATGACAATAACACTCTAACTAGGTTAATAACATGTTCCATGACACTAACACTCTAACTAGGTTAATAACATGTTCCATGACAATAACACTCTAACTAGGTTAATAACATGTTCCATGACACTCTAACTAGGTTAATAACATGTTCCATGACAATACCACTCTAACTAGGTTAATAACATGTTCCATTACAATAACACTCTAACTAGGTTAATAACATGTTCCATGAAACTAACACTCTAACTAGGTTAATAACATGTTCCATGACAATAACACTCTAACTAGGTTAATAACATGTTCCATGACACTAACACTCTAACTAGGTTAATAACATGTTCCATGACACTCTAACTAGGTTTATAACACGTTCCGTGACAATAACACTCTAACTAGGTTAATAACATGTTCCATTACACTCTAACTAGGTTTATAACATGTTCCAAGACAATAACACTCTAACTAGGTTAATAACATGTTCCATGACAATAAAACTCTAACTAGGTTTATAACATGTTCCATGACAATAACACTCTAACTAGGTTTATAACATGTTCCATGACAATTACACTCTAACTAGGTTAATAACATGTTCCATGACAATAACACTCTAACTAGGTTTATAAATTGTTCCATGACACTAACACTCTAACTAGGTTAATAACATGTTCCATTACAATAACACTCTAACTAGGTTTATAACATGTTCCATGACACTAACACTCTAACTAGGTTAATAACATGTTCCATGACACTTTAACTAGGTTTATAACATGTTCCGTGACAATAACACTCTAACTAGGTTAATAACGTGTTCCATTACACTCTAACTAGGTTTATAACATGTTCCAAGACAATAACACTCTAACTAGGTGAATAACATGTTCCGTGACAATAACACTCTAACTAGGTTTATAACATGTTCCATGACACTAACACTCTAACTAGGTTAATAACATGTTCCATGACAATAACACTCTAACTAGGTTAATAACATGTTCCATGACACTAACACTCTAACTAGGTTTATAACATGTTCCATGACACTAACACTCTAACTAGGTTAATAACATGTTCCATGACAATAACACTCTAACTAGGTTAATAACATGTTCCATGACACTAACACTCTAACTAGGTTAATAACATGTTCCATGACACTCTAACTAGGTTTATAACATGTTCTGTGACAATAACACTCTAACTAGGTTAATAACATGTTCCATTACACTCTAACTAGGTTTATAACATGTTCCAAGACAATAACACTCTAACTAGGTTAATAACATGTTCCATGACAATAAAACTCTAACTAGGTTTATAACATGTTCCATGACAATAACACTCTAACTAGGTTTATAACATGTTCCATGACAATTACACTCTAACTAGGTTAATAACATGTTCCATGACAATAACACTCTAACTAGGTTTATAACATGTTCCATGACAATAACACTCTAACTAGGTTTATAACATGTTCCATGACAATTACACTCTAACTAGGTTAATAACATGTTCCATGACAATAACACTCTAACTAGGTTAATAACATGTTCCATGACACTCTAACTAGGTTAATAACATGTTCCATGACAATAACACTCTAACTAGGTTAATAACATGTTCCATGACACTCTAACTAGGTTAATAACATGTTCCATGACAATAACACTCTAACTAGGTTAATAACATGTTCCATGACAATAACACTAACTAGGTTTATGACATGTTCCATGACAATAACACTCTAACTAGGTTAATAACATGTTCCATGACACTCTAACTAGGTTAACAACATGTTCCATGACAATAACACTCTAACTAGGTTAATAACATGTTCCATGACACTCTAACTAGGTTAATAACATGTTCCATGACAATAACACTCTAACTAGGTTAATAACATGTTCCATGACAATAACACTAACTAGGTTTATGACATGTTCCATGACAATAACACTCTAACTAGGTTAATAACATGTTCCATTACACTCTAACTAGGTTTATAACATGTTCCAAGACAATAACACTCTAACTAGGTGAATAACATGTTCCGTGACAATAACACTCTAACTAGGTTTATAACATGTTCCATGACAATTACACTCTAACTAGGTTAATAACATGTTCCATGACACTAACACTCTAACTAGGTTAATAACATGTTCCATGACACTAACACTCTAACTAGGTTTATAACATGTTCCATGACACTAACACTCTAACTAGGTTAATAACATGTTCCATGACAATAACACTCTAACTAGGTTAATAACATGTTCCATGACAATAACACTCTAACTAGGTTAATAACATGTTCCATGACAATACCACTCTAACTAGGTTAATAACTTGTTCCATGACACTCTAACTAGGTTAATAACATGTTCCATGACAATAACACTCTAACAAGGTTAATAACATGTTCCATTACAATAACACTCTAACTAGGTTAATAACATGTTCCATGACACTAACACTCTAACTAGGTTAATAACATGTTCCATGACAATAACACTCTAACTAGGTTAATAACATGTTCCATGACACTAACACTCTAACTAGGTTAATAACATGTTCCATGACACTCTAACTAGGTTTATAACACGTTCCGTGACAATAACACTCTAACTAGGTTAATAACATGTTCCATTACACTCTAACTAGGTTTATAACATGTTCCAAGACAATAACACTCTAACTAGGTTAATAACATGTTCCATGACAATAAAACTCTAATTAGGTTTATAACATGTTCCATGACAATAACACTCTAACTAGGTTAATAACATGTTCCATGACACTAACACTCTAACTAGGTTAATAACATGTTCCATGACAATAACACTCTAACTAGGTTTATAACATGTTCCATGACACTAACACTCTAACTAGGTTAATAACATGTTCCATTACAATAACACTCTAACTAGGTTTATAACATGTTCCATGACACTAACACTCTAACTAGGTTAATAACATGTTCCATTACAATAACACTCTAACTAGGTTTATAACATGTTCCATGACACTAACACTCTAACTAGGTTAATAACATGTTCCATGACACTTTAACTAGGTTTATAACATGTTCCGTGACAATAACACTCTAACTAGGTTAATAACATGTTCCATTACACTCTAACTAGGTTTATAACATGTTCCAAGACAATAACACTCTAACTAGGTTAATAACATGTTCCATGACAATAACACTCTAACTAGGTTTATAACATGTTCCATGACAATTACACTCTAACTAGGTTAATAACATGTTCCATGACACTAACACTCTAACTAGGTTAATAACATGTTCCATGACACTAACACTCTAACTAGGTTTATAACATGTTCCATGACACTAACACTCTAACTAGGTTAATAACATGTTCCATGACAATAACACTCTAACTAGGTTAATAACATGTGCCATGACACTAAGACTCTAACTAGGTTAATAACATGTTCCATGACAATAACACTCTAACTAGGTTAATAACATGTTCCATGACACTCTAACTAGGTTAATAACATGTTCCATGACAATAACACTCTAACTAGGTTAATAACATGTTCCATTACAATAACACTCTAACTAGGTTAATAACATGTTCCATGACACTAACACTCTAACTAGGTTAATAACATGTTCCATGACAATAACACTCTAACTAGGTTAATAACATGTTCCGTGACACTAACACTCTAACTAGGTTAATAACATGTTCCATGACACTCTAACTAGGTTTATAACATGTTCCGTGACAATAACACTCTAACTAGGTTAATAACATGTTCCATTACACTCTAACTAGGTTTATAACATGTTCCAAGACAATAACACTCTAACTAGGTTAATAACATGTTCCATGACACTCTAACTAGGTTAATAACATGTTCCATGACAATAACACTCTAACTAGGTTAATAACATGTTCCATTACAATAACACTCTAACTAGGTTAATAACATGTGCCATGACACTAAGACTCTAACTAGGTTAATAACATGTTCCATGACAATAACACTCTAACTAGGTTAATAACATGTTCCATGACACTCTAACTAGGTTAATAACATGTTCCATGACAATAACACTCTAACTAGGTTAATAACATGTTCCATTACAATAACACTCTAACTAGGTTAATAACATGTTCCATGACACTAACACTCTAACTAGGTTAATAACATGTTCCATGACAATAACACTCTAACTAGGTTAATAACATGTTCCGTGACACTAACACTCTAACTAGGTTAATAACATGTTCCATGACACTCTAACTAGGTTTATAACATGTTCCGTGACAATAACACTCTAACTAGGTTAATAACATGTTCCATTACACTCTAACTAGGTTTATAACATGTTCCAAGACAATAACACTCTAACTAGGTTAATAACATGTTCCATGACAATAAAACTCTAACTAGGTTTATAACATGTTCCATGACAATAACACTCTAACTAGGTTTATAACATGTTCCATGACAATTACACTCTAACTAGGTTAATAACATGTTCCATGACAATAACACTCTAACTAGGTTTATAACATGTTCCATGACACTAACACTCTAACTAGGTTTATAACGTGTTCCATGACACTAACACTCTAACTAGGTTTATAACATGTTCCATGACAATAACACTCTAACTAGGTTTATAACATGTTCCATGACAATTACACTCTAACTAGGTTTCTAACATGTTCCATGACGCTCTAACTAGGTTTATAACATGTTCCATGACACTCTAACTAGGTTAATAACATGTTCCATGACACTCTAACTAGGTTTATAACATGTTCCATGACACTCTAACTAGGTTAATAACATGTTCCATGACTCTCTAACTAGGTTTATAACATGTTCCATGACACTCTAACTAGGTTAATAACATGTTCCATGACACTCTAACTAGGTTAATAACATGTTCCATGACACTTTAACTAGGTTTATAACATGTTCCGTGACAATAACACTCTAACTAGGTTAATAACATGTTCCATTACACTCTAACTAGGTTTATAACATGTTCCAAGACAATAACACTCTAACTAGGGTAATAACATGTTCAATGACAATAACACTCTAACTAGGTTTATAACATGTTCCATGACAATTACACTCTAACTAGGTTAATAACATGTTCCATGACACTAACACTCTAACTAGGTTAATAACATGTTCCATGACACTAACACTCTAACTAGGTTTATAACATGTTCCATGACACTAACACTAACTAGGTTAATAACATGTTCCATGACAATAACACTCTAACTAGGTTAATAACATGTGCCATGACACTAAGACTCTAACTAGGTTAATAACATGTTCCATGACAATAACACTCTAACTAGGTTAATAACATGTTCCATGACACTCTAACTAGGTTAATAACATGTTCCATGACAATAACACTCTAACTAGGTTAATAACATGTTCCATTACAATAACACTCTAACTAGGTTAATAACATGTTCCATGACACTAACACTCTAACTAGGTTAATAACATGTTCCATGACAATAACACTCTAACTAGGTTAATAACATGTTCCATGACACTAACACTCTAACTAGGTTAATAACATGTTCCATGACACTCTAACTAGGTTTATAACATGTTCCGTGACAATAACACTCTAACTAGGTTAATAACATGTTCCATTACACTCTAACTAGGTTTATAACATGTTCCAAGACAATAACACTCTAACTAGGTTAATAACATGTTCCATGACAATAAAACTCTAACTAGGTTTATAACATGTTCCATGACACTAACACTCTAACTAGGTTTATAACGTGTTCCATGACACTAACACTCTAACTAGGTTTATAACATGTTCCATGACAATAACACTCTAACTAGGTTTATAACATGTTCCATGACAATTACACTCTAACTAGGTTTCTAACATGTTCCATGACGCTCTAACTAGGTTTATAACATGTTCCATGACACTCTAACTAGGTTAATAACATGTTCCATGACACTCTAACTAGGTTTATAACATGTTCCATGACACTCTAACTAGGTTAATAACATGTTCCATGACTCTCTAACTAGGTTTATAACATGTTCCATGACACTCTAACTAGGTTAATAACATGTTCCATGACACTCTAACTAGGTTAATAACATGTTCCATGACACTCTAACTAGGTTTATAACATGTTCCATGACACTCTAACTAGGTTAATAACATGTTCCATGACACTCTAACTAGGTTAATAACATGTTCCATGACACTCTAACTAGGTTCATAACATGTTCCATGACACTCTAACTAGGTTTATAACATGTTCCATGACACTCTAACTAGGTTAATAACATGTTCCATGACACTCTAACTAGGTTAATAACATGTTCCATGACACTCTAACTAGGTTAATAACATGTTCCATGACACTCTAACTAGGTTTATAACATGTTCCATGACACTCTAACTAGGTTAATAACATGTTCCATGACTCTCTAACTAGGTTTATAACATGTTCCATGACACTCTAACTATGTTAATAACATGTTCCATGACACTCTAACTAGGTTAATAACATGTTCCATGACACTCTAACTAGGTTTATAACATGTTCCATGACACTCTAACTAGGTTAATAACATGTTCCATGACTCTCTAACTAGGTTTATAACATGTTCCATGACACTCTAACTAGGTTAATAACATGTTCCATGACACTCTAACTAGGTTAATAACATGTTCCATGACACTCTAACTAGGTTCATAACATGTTCCATGACAATAACACTCTAACTAGGTTAATAACATGTTCCATGACAATTACACTCTAACTAGGTTAATAACATGTTCCATGACACTGACACTCTAACTAGGTTTATAACATGTTCCATTACAATAACACTCTAACTAGGTTAATAACATGTTCCATTACAATAACACTCTAACTAGGTTAATAACATGTTCCATGACACTCTAACTAGGTTAATAACATGTTCCATTACAATAACACCCTAAATAGGATTATAACATGTTCCATTACAATAACACTCTAACTAGGTTAATAAAATGTTCCATGACACTCTAACTAGGTTAATAACATGTTCCATGACACTCTAACTAGGTTAATAACATGTTCCATTAAACTCTAACTAGGTTTATAACATGTTCCATGACAATAACACTCTAACTAGGTTGATAACATGTTCCATTACACTCTAACTAGGTTTATAACATGTTCCATGACAATAAAACTCTAACTAGGTTTATAACATGTTCCATGACAATAACACTCTAACTAGGTTTATAACATGTTCCATGACAATTACACTCTAACTAGGTTAATAACATGTTCCATGACAATAACACTCTAACTAGGTTTATAACATGTTCCATGACACTAACACTCTAACTAGGTTAATAACATGTTCCATGACACTCTAACTAGGTTTATAACATGTTCCGTGACAATAACACTCTAACTAGGTTAATAACATGTTCCATTACACTCTAACTAGGTTTATAACATGTTCCAAGACAATAACACTCTAACTAGGTTAATAACATGTTCCATGACAATAAAACTCTAACTAGGTTTATAACATGTTCCATGACAATAACACTCTAACTAGGTTTATAACATGTTCCATGACAATTACACTCTAACTAGGTTAATAACATGTTCCATGACAATAACACTCTAACTAGGTTTATAACATGTTCCATGACACTAACACTCTAACTAGGTTTATAACGTGTTCCATGACACTAACACTCTAACTAGGTTTATAACATGTTCCATGACAATAACACTCTAACTAGGTTTATAACATGTTCCATGACAATTACACTCTAACTAGGTTTCTAACATGTTCCATGACGCTCTAACTAGGTTTATAACATGTTCCATGACACTCTAACTAGGTTAATAACATGTTCCATGACACTCTAACTAGGTTTATAACATGTTCCATGACACTCTAACTAGGTTAATAACATGTTCCATGACTCTCTAACTAGGTTTATAACATGTTCCATGACACTCTAACTAGGTTAATAACATGTTCCATGACACTCTAACTAGGTTAATAACATGTTCCATGACACTCTAACTAGGTTTATAACATGTTCCATGACACTCTAACTAGGTTAATAACATGTTCCATGACACTCTAACTAGGTTAATAACATGTTCCATGACACTCTAACTAGGTTCATAACATGTTCCATGACACTCTAACTAGGTTTATAACATGTTCCATGACACTCTAACTAGGTTAATAACATGTTCCATGACACTCTAACTAGGTTAATAACATGTTCCATGACACTCTAACTAGGTTAATAACATGTTCCATGACACTCTAACTAGGTTTATAACATGTTCCATGACACTCTAACTAGGTTAATAACATGTTCCATGACTCTCTAACTAGGTTTATAACATGTTCCATGACACTCTAACTAGGTTAATAACATGTTCCATGACACTCTAACTAGGTTAATAACATGTTCCATGACACTCTAACTAGGTTTATAACATGTTCCATGACACTCTAACTAGGTTAATAACATGTTCCATGACTCTCTAACTAGGTTTATAACATGTTCCATGACACTCTAACTAGGTTAATAACATGTTCCATGACACTCTAACTAGGTTAATAACATGTTCCATGACACTCTAACTAGGTTCATAACATGTTCCATGACAATAACACTCTAACTAGGTTAATAACATGTTCCATGACAATTACACTCTAACTAGGTTAATAACATGTTCCATGACACTGACACTCTAACTAGGTTTATAACATGTTCCATTACAATAACACTCTAACTAGGTTAATAACATGTTCCATTACAATAACACTCTAACTAGGTTAATAACATGTTCCATGACACTCTAACTAGGTTAATAACATGTTCCATTACAATAACACCCTAAATAGGATTATAACATGTTCCATTACAATAACACTCTAACTAGGTTAATAAAATGTTCCATGACACTCTAACTAGGTTAATAACATGTTCCATGACACTCTAACTAGGTTAATAACATGTTCCATTAAACTCTAACTAGGTTTATAACATGTTCCATGACAATAACACTCTAACTAGGTTGATAACATGTTCCATTACACTCTAACTAGGTTTATAACATGTTCCATGACAATAAAACTCTAACTAGGTTTATAACATGTTCCATGACAATAACACTCTAACTAGGTTTATAACATGTTCCATGACAATTACACTCTAACTAGGTTAATAACATGTTCCATGACAATAACACTCTAACTAGGTTTATAACATGTTCCATGACACTAACACTCTAACTAGGTTTATAACGTGTTCCATGACATTAACACTCTAACTAGGTTTATAACATGTTCCATGACAATAACACTCTAACTAGGTTTATAACATGTTCCATGACAATTACACTCTAACTAGGTTTATAACATGTTCCATGACGCTCTAACTAGGTTTATAACATGTTCCATGACACTCTAACTAGGTTAAAAACATGTTCCATGACACTCTAACTAGGTTAATAACATGTTCCATGACACTCTAACTAGGTTTATAACATGTTCCATGACACTCTAACTAGGTTACTAACATGTTCCATGACTCTCTAACTAGGTTTATAACATGTTCCATGACACTCTAACTAGGTTAATAACATGTTCCATGACACTCTAACTAGGTTAATAACATGTTCCATGACACTCTAACTAGGTTTATAACATGTTCCATGACACTCTAACTAGGTTAATAACATGTTCCATGACACTCTAACTAGGTTAATAACATGTTCCATGACACTCTAACTAGGTTCATAACATGTTCCATGACACTCTAACTAGGTTAATAACATGTTCCATGACACTCTAACTAGGTTAATAACATGTTCCATGACACTCTAACTAGGTTAATAACATGTTCCATGACACTCTAACTAGGTTTATAACATGTTCCATGACACTCTAACTAGGTTAATAACATGTTCCATGACTCTCTAACTAGGTTTATAACATGTTCCATGACACTCTAACTAGGTTAATAACATGTTCCATGACACTCTAACTAGGTTAATAACATGTTCCATGACACTCTAACTAGGTTTATAACATGTTCCATGACACTCTAACTAGGTTAATAACATGTTCCATGACTCTCTAACTAGGTTTATAACATGTTCCATGACACTCTAACTAGGTTAATAACATGTTCCATGACACTCTAACTAGGTTAATAACATGTTCCATGACACTCTAACTAGGTTCATAACATGTTCCATGACAATAACACTCTAACTAGGTTAATAACATGTTCCATGACAATTACACTCTAACTAGGTTAATAACATGTTCCATGACACTGACACTCTAACTAGGTTTATAACATGTTCCATTACAATAACACTCTAACTAGGTTAATAACATGTTCCATTACAATAACACTCTAACTAGGTTAATAACATGTTCCATGACACTCTAACTAGGTTAATAACATGTTCCATTACAATAACACCCTAAATAGGATTATAACATGTTCCATTACAATAACACTCTAACTAGGTTAATAAAATGTTCCATGACACTCTAACTAGGTTAATAACATGTTCCATGACACTCTAACTAGGTTAATAACATGTTCCATTAAACTCTAACTAGGTTTATAACATGTTCCATGACAATAACACTCTAACTAGGTTGATAACATGTTCCATTACACTCTAACTAGGTTTATAACATGTTCCATGACAATAAAACTCTAACTAGGTTTATAACATGTTCCATGACAATAACACTCTAACTAGGTTTATAACATGTTCCATGACACTCTAACTAGGTTAATAACATGTTCCATGACACTCTAACTAGGTTAATAACATGTTCCATGACACTCTAACTAGGTTCATAACATGTTCCATGACAATAACACTCTAACTAGGTTAATAACATGTTCCATGACAATTACACTCTAACTAGGTTAATAACATGTTCCATGACACTGACACTCTAACTAGGTTTATAACATGTTCCATTACAATAACACTCTAACTAGGTTAATAACATGTTCCATTACAATAACACTCTAACTAGGTTAATAACATGTTCCATGACACTCTAACTAGGTTAATAACATGTTCCATTACAATAACACCCTAAATAGGATTATAACATGTTCCATTACAATAACACTCTAACTAGGTTAATAAAATGTTCCATGACACTCTAACTAGGTTAATAACATGTTCCATGACACTCTAACTAGGTTAATAACATGTTCCATTAAACTCTAACTAGGTTTATAACATGTTCCATGACAATAACACTCTAACTAGGTTGATAACATGTTCCATTACACTCTAACTAGGTTTATAACATGTTCCATGACAATAAAACTCTAACTAGGTTTATAACATGTTCCATGACAATAACACTCTAACTAGGTTTATAACATGTTCCATGACAATTACACTCTAACTAGGTTAATAACATGTTCCATGACAATAACACTCTAACTAGGTTTATAACATGTTTCATGACACTAACACTCTAACTAGGTTTATAACGTGTTCCATGACACTAACACTCTAACTAGGTTTATAACATGTTCCATGACAATAACACTCTAACTAGGTTTATAACATGTTCCATGACAATTACACTCTAACTAGGTTTATAACATGTTCCATGACGCTCTAACTAGGTTTATAACATGTTCCATGACACTCTAACTAGGTTAAAAACATGTTCCATGACACTCTAACTAGGTTAATAACATGTTCCATGACTCTCTAACTAGGTTCATAACATGTTCCATGACACTCTAACTAGCTTAATAACATGTTCCATGACACTCTAACTAGGTTAATAACATGTTCTATGACACTCTAACTAGGTTTATAACATGTTCCATGACACTCTAACTAGGTTAATAACATGTTCCATGACACTCTAACTAGGTTAATAACATGTTCCATGACACTCTAACTAGGTTCATAACATGTTCCATGACACTCTAACTAGGTTCATAACATGTTCCATGACACTAACACTCTAACTAGGTTTATAACGTGTTCCATGACACTAACACTCTAACTAGGTTTATAACATGTTCCATGACAATAACACTCTAACTAGGTTTATAACATGTTCCATGACAATTACACTCTAACTAGGTTTATAACATGTTCCATGACACTCTAACTAGGTTTATAACATGTTCCGTGACACTCTAACTAGGTTAATAACATGTTCCATGACACTCTAACTAGGTTTATAACATGTTCCATGACACTCTAACTAGGTTAATAACATGTTCCATGACACTCTAACTAGGTTAATAACATGTTCCATGACACTCTAACTAGGTTTATAACATGTTCCATTATAATGACCATGACACTCTAATTAGGTTAATAACATGTTCCATGACACTCTAACTAGGTTAATAACATGTTCCATGACACTCTAACTAGGTTAATAACATGTTCCATGACACTCTAACTAGGTTTATAACATGTTCCATTATAATGACCACGACACTCTAACTAGGTTAATAACATGTTCCATGACAATTACACTCTAACTAGGTTTATAACATGTTCCATGACAATAACACTCTAACTGGGTTAATAACATGTTCCATTACAATAACACTCTAACTAGGTTAATAACATGTTCCATGACACTCTAACTAGGATTATAACATGTTCCATTACAATAACACTCTAACTAGGTTAATAACATGTTCCATGACACTCTAACTAGTTTAATAACATGTTCCATGACACTCTAACTAGGATTATAACATGTTCCATGACAATAACAGTCTAACTAGGTTAATAACATGTTCCATGACAGTAACACTCTAACTAGGTTTATAACATGTTCCATGACAATAACACTCTAACTAGGTTAATAACATGTTCCATGACACTCTAACTAGGATTATAACATGTTCCATGACAGTAACACTCTAACTAGGTTTATAACATGTTCCATGACAATAACACTCTAACTAGGTTAATAACATGTTCCATGACACTCTAACTAGGTTAATAAGATGTTCCATGACACTCTAACTAGGTTAATAACATGTTCCACTATAATGACCATGACACTCTAACTAGGTTTATAACATGTTCCATTATAATGACCCTGACACTCTAATTAGGTTAATAACATGTTCCATGACACTCTAACTAGGTTAATAACATGTTCCATGACACTCTAACTAGGTTAATAACATGTTCCATGACACTCTAACTAGGTTTATAACATGTTCCATTATAATGACCATGACACTCTAACTAGGTTAATAACATGTTCCATGACACTCTAACTAGGTTAATCACATGTTCCATGACACTCTAACTAGGTTAATAACATGTTCCATGACACTTTAACTAGGTTCATAACATGTTCCATGACACTCTAACTAGGTTAATAACATGTTCCTTGACAATAACACTCTATCTAGGTATATACCATATTCCATGAGACTCTAACTAGGTTAATAACATGTTCCATGACACTCTAACTAGGTTAATAACATGTTCCTTGACAATAACACTCTATCTAGGTATATACCATATTCCATGAGACTCTAACTAGGTTAATAACATGTTCCATGACACTCTAACTAGGTTAATAACATGTTCCATGACAATAACACCCTAACTAGGTTTATAACATGTTCCATGACAATAACACTCTAACTAGGTTAATAACATCTTCCATGACACTCTAACTAGGTTTATAACATGTTCCATGACACTCTAACTAGGTTAATAACATGTTCCATGACAATAACAGTCTAACTAGGTTTATAACAAGTTCAATTATAATAACACTCTAACTAGGTTAATAACATGTTCCATGACAATAACACTCTAACTAGGTTTATAACATGTTCCATGACAATAACACTCTAACTAGGTTAATAACATGTTCCATGACAATTACACTCTAACTAGGTTAATAACATGTTCCATGACACTCTAACTAGGATTATAACATGTTCCATGACAATAACAGTCTAACTAGGTTAATAACATGTTCCATGACAGTAACACTCTAACTAGGTTTATAACATGTTCCATGACAATAACACTCTAACTAGGTTAATAACATGTTCCATGACACTCTAACTAGGATTATAACATGTTCCATGACAGTAACACTCTAACTAGGTTTATAACATGTTCCATGACAATAACACTCTAAATAGGTTAATAACATGTTCCATGACACTCTAACTAGGTTAATAAGATGTTCCATGACACTCTAACTAGGTTAATAACATGTTCCACTATAATGACCATGACACTCTAACTAGGTTTATAACATGTTCCATTATAATGACCATGACACTCTAATTAGGTTAATAACATGTTCCATGACACTCTAACTAGGTTAATAACATGTTCCATGACACTCTAACTAGGTTAATAACATGTTCCATGACACTCTAACTAGGTTTATAACATGTTCCATTATAATGACCATGACACTCTAACTAGGTTAATAACATGTTCCATGACAATTACACTCTAACTAGGTTAATAACATGTTCCATGACAATTACACTCTAACTAGGTTAATAACATGTTCCATGACACTGACACTCTAACTAGGTTTATAACATGTTCCATTACAATAACACTCTAACTAGGTTAATAACATGTTCCATTACAATAACACTCTAACTAGGTTAATAACATGTTCCATGACACTCTAACTAGGTTAATAACATGTTCCATTACAATAACACCCTAAATAGGATTATAACATGTTCCATTACAATAACACTCTAACTAGGTTAATAAAATGTTCCATGACACTCTAACTAGGTTAATAACATGTTCCATGACACTCTAACTAGGTTAATAACATGTTCCATTAAACTCTAACTAGGTTTATAACATGTTCCATGACAATAACACTCTAACTAGGTTGATAACATGTTCCATTACACTCTAACTAGGTTTATAACATGTTCCATGACAATAAAACTCTAACTAGGTTTATAACATGTTCCATGACAATAACACTCTAACTAGGTTTATAACATGTTCCATGACAATTACACTCTAACTAGGTTAATAACATGTTCCATGACAATAACACTCTAACTAGGTTTATAACATGTTCCATGACACTAACACTCTAACTAGGTTTATAACGTGTTCCATGACATTAACACTCTAACTAGGTTTATAACATGTTCCATGACAATAACACTCTAACTAGGTTTATAACATGTTCCATGACAATTACACTCTAACTAGGTTTATAACATGTTCCATGACGCTCTAACTAGGTTTATAACATGTTCCATGACACTCTAACTAGGTTAAAAACATGTTCCATGACACTCTAACTAGGTTAATAACATGTTCCATGACACTCTAACTAGGTTTATAACATGTTCCATGACACTCTAACTAGGTTACTAACATGTTCCATGACTCTCTAACTAGGTTTATAACATGTTCCATGACACTCTAACTAGGTTAATAACATGTTCCATGACACTCTAACTAGGTTAATAACATGTTCCATGACACTCTAACTAGGTTTATAACATGTTCCATGACACTCTAACTAGGTTAATAACATGTTCCATGACACTCTAACTAGGTTAATAACATGTTCCATGACACTCTAACTAGGTTCATAACATGTTCCATGACACTCTAACTAGGTTAATAACATGTTCCATGACACTCTAACTAGGTTAATAACATGTTCCATGACACTCTAACTAGGTTAATAACATGTTCCATGACACTCTAACTAGGTTTATAACATGTTCCATGACACTCTAACTAGGTTAATAACATGTTCCATGACTCTCTAACTAGGTTTATAACATGTTCCATGACACTCTAACTAGGTTAATAACATGTTCCATGACACTCTAACTAGGTTAATAACATGTTCCATGACACTCTAACTAGGTTTATAACATGTTCCATGACACTCTAACTAGGTTAATAACATGTTCCATGACTCTCTAACTAGGTTTATAACATGTTCCATGACACTCTAACTAGGTTAATAACATGTTCCATGACACTCTAACTAGGTTAATAACATGTTCCATGACACTCTAACTAGGTTCATAACATGTTCCATGACAATAACACTCTAACTAGGTTAATAACATGTTCCATGACAATTACACTCTAACTAGGTTAATAACATGTTCCATGACACTGACACTCTAACTAGGTTTATAACATGTTCCATTACAATAACACTCTAACTAGGTTAATAACATGTTCCATTACAATAACACTCTAACTAGGTTAATAACATGTTCCATGACACTCTAACTAGGTTAATAACATGTTCCATTACAATAACACCCTAAATAGGATTATAACATGTTCCATTACAATAACACTCTAACTAGGTTAATAAAATGTTCCATGACACTCTAACTAGGTTAATAACATGTTCCATGACACTCTAACTAGGTTAATAACATGTTCCATTAAACTCTAACTAGGTTTATAACATGTTCCATGACAATAACACTCTAACTAGGTTGATAACATGTTCCATTACACTCTAACTAGGTTTATAACATGTTCCATGACAATAAAACTCTAACTAGGTTTATAACATGTTCCATGACAATAACACTCTAACTAGGTTTATAACATGTTCCATGACACTCTAACTAGGTTAATAACATGTTCCATGACACTCTAACTAGGTTAATAACATGTTCCATGACACTCTAACTAGGTTCATAACATGTTCCATGACAATAACACTCTAACTAGGTTAATAACATGTTCCATGACAATTACACTCTAACTAGGTTAATAACATGTTCCATGACACTGACACTCTAACTAGGTTTATAACATGTTCCATTACAATAACACTCTAACTAGGTTAATAACATGTTCCATTACAATAACACTCTAACTAGGTTAATAACATGTTCCATGACACTCTAACTAGGTTAATAACATGTTCCATTACAATAACACCCTAAATAGGATTATAACATGTTCCATTACAATAACACTCTAACTAGGTTAATAAAATGTTCCATGACACTCTAACTAGGTTAATAACATGTTCCATGACACTCTAACTAGGTTAATAACATGTTCCATTAAACTCTAACTAGGTTTATAACATGTTCCATGACAATAACACTCTAACTAGGTTGATAACATGTTCCATTACACTCTAACTAGGTTTATAACATGTTCCATGACAATAAAACTCTAACTAGGTTTATAACATGTTCCATGACAATAACACTCTAACTAGGTTTATAACATGTTCCATGACAATTACACTCTAACTAGGTTAATAACATGTTCCATGACAATAACACTCTAACTAGGTTTATAACATGTTTCATGACACTAACACTCTAACTAGGTTTATAACGTGTTCCATGACACTAACACTCTAACTAGGTTTATAACATGTTCCATGACAATAACACTCTAACTAGGTTTATAACATGTTCCATGACAATTACACTCTAACTAGGTTTATAACATGTTCCATGACGCTCTAACTAGGTTTATAACATGTTCCATGACACTCTAACTAGGTTAAAAACATGTTCCATGACACTCTAACTAGGTTAATAACATGTTCCATGACTCTCTAACTAGGTTCATAACATGTTCCATGACACTCTAACTAGGTTAATAACATGTTCCATGACACTCTAACTAGGTTAATAACATGTTCTATGACACTCTAACTAGGTTTATAACATGTTCCATGACACTCTAACTAGGTTAATAACATGTTCCATGACACTCTAACTAGGTTAATAACATGTTCCATGACACTCTAACTAGGTTCATAACATGTTCCATGACACTCTAACTAGGTTCATAACATGTTCCATGACACTAACACTCTAACTAGGTTTATAACGTGTTCCATGACACTAACACTCTAACTAGGTTTATAACATGTTCCATGACAATAACACTCTAACTAGGTTTATAACATGTTCCATGACAATTACACTCTAACTAGGTTTATAACATGTTCCATGACACTCTAACTAGGTTTATAACATGTTCCGTGACACTCTAACTAGGTTAATAACATGTTCCATGACACTCTAACTAGGTTTATAACATGTTCCATGACACTCTAACTAGGTTAATAACATGTTCCATGACACTCTAACTAGGTTAATAACATGTTCCATGACACTCTAACTAGGTTTATAACATGTTCCATTATAATGACCATGACACTCTAATTAGGTTAATAACATGTTCCATGACACTCTAACTAGGTTAATAACATGTTCCATGACACTCTAACTAGGTTAATAACATGTTCCATGACACTCTAACTAGGTTTATAACATGTTCCATTATAATGACCACGACACTCTAACTAGGTTAATAACATGTTCCATGACAATTACACTCTAACTAGGTTTATAACATGTTCCATGACAATAACACTCTAACTGGGTTAATAACATGTTCCATTACAATAACACTCTAACTAGGTTAATAACATGTTCCATGACACTCTAACTAGGATTATAACATGTTCCATTACAATAACACTCTAACTAGGTTAATAACATGTTCCATGACACTCTAACTAGTTTAATAACATGTTCCATGACACTCTAACTAGGATTATAACATGTTCCATGACAATAACAGTCTAACTAGGTTAATAACATGTTCCATGACAGTAACACTCTAACTAGGTTTATAACATGTTCCATGACAATAACACTCTAACTAGGTTAATAACATGTTCCATGACACTCTAACTAGGATTATAACATGTTCCATGACAGTAACACTCTAACTAGGTTTATAACATGTTCCATGACAATAACACTCTAACTAGGTTAATAACATGTTCCATGACACTCTAACTAGGTTAATAAGATGTTCCATGACACTCTAACTAGGTTAATAACATGTTCCACTATAATGACCATGACACTCTAACTAGGTTTATAACATGTTCCATTATAATGACCCTGACACTCTAATTAGGTTAATAACATGTTCCATGACACTCTAACTAGGTTAATAACATGTTCCATGACACTCTAACTAGGTTAATAACATGTTCCATGACACTCTAACTAGGTTTATAACATGTTCCATTATAATGACCATGACACTCTAACTAGGTTAATAACATGTTCCATGACACTCTAACTAGGTTAATCACATGTTCCATGACACTCTAACTAGGTTAATAACATGTTCCATGACACTTTAACTAGGTTCATAACATGTTCCATGACACTCTAACTAGGTTAATAACATGTTCCTTGACAATAACACTCTATCTAGGTATATACCATATTCCATGAGACTCTAACTAGGTTAATAACATGTTCCATGACACTCTAACTAGGTTAATAACATGTTCCTTGACAATAACACTCTATCTAGGTATATACCATATTCCATGAGACTCTAACTAGGTTAATAACATGTTCCATGACACTCTAACTAGGTTAATAACATGTTCCATGACAATAACACCCTAACTAGGTTTATAACATGTTCCATGACAATAACACTCTAACTAGGTTAATAACATCTTCCATGACACTCTAACTAGGTTTATAACATGTTCCATGACACTCTAACTAGGTTAATAACATGTTCCATGACAATAACAGTCTAACTAGGTTTATAACAAGTTCAATTATAATAACACTCTAACTAGGTTAATAACATGTTCCATGACAATAACACTCTAACTAGGTTTATAACATGTTCCATGACAATAACACTCTAACTAGGTTAATAACATGTTCCATGACAATTACACTCTAACTAGGTTAATAACATGTTCCATGACACTCTAACTAGGATTATAACATGTTCCATGACAATAACAGTCTAACTAGGTTAATAACATGTTCCATGACAGTAACACTCTAACTAGGTTTATAACATGTTCCATGACAATAACACTCTAACTAGGTTAATAACATGTTCCATGACACTCTAACTAGGATTATAACATGTTCAATGACAGTAACACTCTAACTAGGTTTATAACATGTTCCATGACAATAACACTCTAAATAGGTTAATAACATTTTCCATGACACTCTAACTAGGTTAATAAGATGTTCCATGACACTCTAACTAGGTTAATAACATGTTCCACTATAATGACCATGACACTCTAACTAGGTTTATAACATGTTCCATTATAATGACCATGACACTCTAATTAGGTTAATAACATGTTCCATGACACTCTAACTAGGTTAATAACATGTTCCATGACACTCTAACTAGGTTAATAACATGTTCCATGACACTCTAACTAGGTTTATAACATGTTCCATTATAATGACCATGACACTCTAACTAGGTTAATAACATGTTCCATGACAATTACACTCTAACTAGGTTTATAACATGTTCCATGACAATAACACTCTAACTGGGTTAATAACATGTTCCATTACAATAACACTCTAACTAGGTTTATAACATGTTCCATGACACTAACACTCTAACTAGGTTAATAACATGTTCCATTACAATAACACTCTAACTAGGTTTATAACATGTTCCATGACAATAACACTCTAACTAGGTTAATAACATGTTCCATGACAATTACACTCTAACTAGGTTAATAACATGTTCCATGACACTCTAACTAGGATTATAACATGTTCCATTACAATAACACTCTAACTAGGTTAATAACATGTTCCATGACACTCTAACTAGGTTCATAACATGTTCCATGACACTCTAACTAGGTTAATAACATGTTCCTTGACAATAACACTCTATCTAGGTATATACCATATTCCATGAGACTCTAACTAGGTTAATAACATGTTCCATGACACTCTAACTAGGTTAATAACATGTTCCTTGACAATAACACTCTATCTAGGTATATACCATATTCCATGAGACTCTAACTAGGTTAATAACATGTTCCATGACACTCTAACTAGGTTAATAACATGTTCCATGACAATAACACCCTAACTAGGTTTATAACATGTTCCATGACAATAACACTCTAACTAGGTTAATAACATCTTCCATGACACTCTAACTAGGTTTATAACATGTTCCATGACACTCTAACTAGGTTAATAACATGTTCCATGACAATAACAGTCTAACTAGGTTTATAACAAGTTCAATTATAATAACACTCTAACTAGGTTAATAACATGTTCCATGACAATAACACTCTAACTAGGTTTATAACATGTTCCATGACAATAACACTCTAACTAGGTTAATAACATGTTCCATGACAATTACACTCTAACTAGGTTAATAACATGTTCCATGACACTCTAACTAGGATTATAACATGTTCCATGACAATAACAGTCTAACTAGGTTAATAACATGTTCCATGACAGTAACACTCTAACTAGGTTTATAACATGTTCCATGACAATAACACTCTAACTAGGTTAATAACATGTTCCATGACACTCTAACTAGGATTATAACATGTTCCATGACAGTAACACTCTAACTAGGTTTATAACATGTTCCATGACAATAACACTCTAAATAGGTTAATAACATGTTCCATGACACTCTAACTAGGTTAATAAGATGTTCCATGACACTCTAACTAGGTTAATAACATGTTCCACTATAATGACCATGACACTCTAACTAGGTTTATAACATGTTCCATTATAATGACCATGACACTCTAATTAGGTTAATAACATGTTCCATGACACTCTAACTAGGTTAATAACATGTTCCATGACACTCTAACTAGGTTAATAACATGTTCCATGACACTCTAACTAGGTTTATAACATGTTCCATTATAATGACCATGACACTCTAACTAGGTTAATAACATGTTCCATGACAATTACACTCTAACTAGGTTTATAACATGTTCCATGACAATAACACTCTAACTGGGTTAATAACATGTTCCATTACAATAACACTCTAACTAGGTTTATAACATGTTCCATGACACTAACACTCTAACTAGGTTAATAACATGTTCCATTACAATAACACTCTAACTAGGTTTATAACATGTTCCATGACAATAACACTCTAACTAGGTTAATAACATGTTCCATGACAATTACACTCTAACTAGGTTAATAACATGTTCCATGACACTCTAACTAGGATTATAACATGTTCCATTACAATAACACTCTAACTAGGTTAATAACATGTTCCATGACACTCTAACTAGTTTAATAACATGTTCCATGACACTCTAACTAGGATTATAACATGTTCCATGACAATAACAGTCTAACTAGGTTAATAACATGTTCCATGACAGTAACACTCTAACTAGGTTTATAACATGTTCCATGACAATAACACTCTAACTAGGTTAATAACATGTTCCATGACACTCTAACTAGGATTATAACATGTTCCATGACAGTAACACTCTAACTAGGTTTATAACATGTTCCATGACAATAACACTCTAACTAGGTTAATAACATGTTCCATGACACTCTAACTAGGTTAATAAGATGTTCCATGACACTCTAACTAGGTTAATAACATGTTCCACTATAATGACCATGACACTCTAACTAGGTTTATAACATGTTCCATTATAATGACCATGACACTCTAATTAGGTTAATAACATGTTCCATGACACTCTAACTAGGTTAATAACATGTTCCATGACACTCTAACTAGGTTAATAACATGTTCCATGACACTCTAACTAGGTTTATAACATGTTCCATTATAATGACCATGACACTCTAACTAGGTTAATAACATGTTCCATGACACTCTAACTAGGTTAATAACATGTTCCATGACACTCTAACTAGGTTAATAACATGTTCCATGACACTTTAACTAGGTTCATAACATGTTCCATGACACTCTAACTAGGTTAATAACATGTTCCTTGACAATAACACTCTATCTAGGTATATACCATATTCCATGAGACTCTAACTAGGTTAATAACATGTTCCATGACACTCTAACTAAGTTAATAACATGTTCCTTGACAATAACACTCTATCTAGGTATATACCATATTCCATGAGACTCTAACTAGGTTAATAACATGTTCCATGACACTCTAACTAGGTTAATAACATGTTCCATGACAATAACACCCTAACTAGGTTTATAACATGTTCCATGACAATAACACTCTAACTAGGTTAATAACATCTTCCATGACACTCTAACTAGGTTTATAACATGTTCCATGACACTCTAACTAGGTTAATAACATGTTTCATGACAATAACAGTCTAACTAGGTTTATAACAAGTTCAATTATAATAACACTCTAACTAGGTTAATAACATGTTCCATGACACTCTAACTAGGACTATAACATGTTCCATGACACTAACACTCTAACTAGGTTAATAACATGTTCCATTACAATAACACTCTAACTAGGTTTATAACATGTTCCATGACAATAACACTCTAACTAGGTGAATAACATGTTCCATGACAATTACACTCTAACTAGGTTAATAACATGTTCCATGACACTCTAACTAGGTTAATAACATGCTCCATGACACTCTAACTAGGTTAATAACATGTTCCATGACACTCTAACTAGGTTTATAACATGTTCCATGACACTCTAACTAGGTTTATAACATGTTCCATGACACTCTAACTAGGTTAATAACATGTTCCATGACACTCTAACTAGGATTATAACATGTTCCATTACAATAACACTCTAACTAGGTTAATAACATGTTCCATGACACTCTAACTAGTTTAATAACATGTTCCATGACACTCTAACTAGGTTAATAACATGTTCCATGACAATAACACCCTAACTAGGTTTATAACATGTTCCATGACAATAACACTCTAACTAGGTTAATAACATCTTCCATGACACTCTAACTAGGTTTATAACATGTTCCATGACACTCTAACTAGGTTAATAACATGTTTCATGACAATAACAGTCTAACTAGGTTTATAACAAGTTCAATTATAATAACACTCTAACTAGGTTAATAACATGTTCCATGACACTCTAACTAGGACTATAACATGTTCCATGACACTAACACTCTAACTAGGTTAATAACATGTTCCATTACAATAACACTCTAACTAGGTTTATAACATGTTCCATGACAATAACACTCTAACTAGGTGAATAACATGTTCCATGACAATTACACTCTAACTAGGTTAATAACATGTTCCATGACACTCTAACTAGGTTAATAACATGCTCCATGACACTCTAACTAGGTTAATAACATGTTCCATGACACTCTAACTAGGTTTATAACATGTTCCATGACACTCTAACTAGGTTTATAACATGTTCCATGACACTCTAACTAGGTTAATAACATGTTCCATGACACTCTAACTAGGATTATAACATGTTCCATTACAATAACACTCTAACTAGGTTAATAACATGTTCCATGACACTCTAACTAGTTTAATAACATGTTCCATGACACTCTAACTAGGATTATAACATGTTCCATGACAATAACAGTCTAACTAGGTTAATAACATGTTCCATGACACTCTAACTAGGTTAATAACATGTTCCATGACAATAACACTCTAACTAGGTTAATAACATGTTCCATGACAATAACACTAACTAGGTTTATGACATGTTCCATGACAATAACACTCTAACTAGGTTAATAACATGTTCCATTACACTCTAACTAGGTTTATAACATGTTCCAAGACAATAACACTCTAACTAGGTGAATGACATGTTCCGTGACAATAACACTCTAACTAGGTTTATAACATGTTCCATTACAATTACACTCTAACTAGGTTAATAACATGTTCCATGACACTAACACTCTAACTAGGTTAATAACATGTTCCATGACACTAACACTCTAACTAGGTTTATAACATGTTCCATGACACTAACACTCTAACTAGGTTAATAACATGTTCCATTACAATAACACTCTAACTAGGTTTATAACATGTTCCATGACAATAACACTCTAACTAGGTTAATAACATGTTCCATGACAATTACACTCTAACTAGGTTAATAACATGTTCCATGACACTCTAACTAGGATTATAACATGTTCCATTACAATAACACTCTAACTAGGTTAATAACATGTTCCATGACACTCTAACTAGTTTAATAACATGTTCCATGACACTCTAACTAGGATTATAACATGTTCCATGACAATAACAGTCTAACTAGGTTTATAACATGTTCCATGACAATAACACTCTAAATAGGTTAATAACATGTTCCATGACACTCTAACTAGGTTAATAAGATGTTCCATGACACTCTAACTAGGTTAATAACATGTTCCACTATAATGACCATGACACTCTAACTAGGTTTATAACATGTTCCATTATAATGACCATGACACTCTAATTAGGTTAATAACATGTTCCATGACACTCTAACTAGGTTAATAACATGTTCCATGACACTCTAACTAGGTTAATAACATGTTCCATGACACTCTAACTAGGTTTATAACATGTTCCATTATAATGACCATGACACTCTAACTAGGTTAATAACATGTTCCATGACAATTACACTCTAACTAGGTTTATAACATGTTCCATGACAATAACACTCTAACTGGGTTAACAACATGTTCCATTACAATAACACTCTAACTAGGTTAATAACATGTTCCATGACACTCTAACTAGGTTAATCACATGTTCCATGACACTCTAACTAGGTTAATAACATGTTCCATGACACTTTAACTAGGTTCATAACATGTTCCATGACACTCTAACTAGGTTAATAACATGTTCCTTGACAATAACACTCTATCTAGGTATATACCATATTCCATGAGACTCTAACTAGGTTAATAACATGTTCCATGACACTCTAACTAGGTTAATAACATGTTCCTTGACAATAACACTCTATCTAGGTATATACCATATTCCATGAGACTCTAACTAGGTTAATAACATGTTCCATGACACTCTAACTAGGTTAATAACATGTTCCATGACAATAACACCCTAACTAGGTTTATAACATGTTCCATGACACTCTAACTAGGTTAATAACATGTTCCATGACAATAACAGTCTAACTAGGTTTATAACAAGTTCAATTATAATAACACTCTAACTAGGTTAATAACATGTTCCATGACAATAACACTCTAACTAGGTTTATAACATGTTCCATGACAATAACACTCTAACTAGGTTAATAACATGTTCCATGACAATTACACTCTAACTAGGTTAATAACATGTTCCATGACACTCTAACTAGGATTATAACATGTTCCATGACAATAACAGTCTAACTAGGTTAATAACATGTTCCATGACAGTAACACTCTAACTAGGTTTATAACATGTTCCATGACAATAACACTCTAACTAGGTTAATAACATGTTCCATGACACTCTAACTAGGATTATAACATGTTCCATGACAGTAACACTCTAACTAGGTTTATAACATGTTCCATGACAATAACACTCTAACTAGGTTAATAAGATGTTCCATGACACTCTAACTAGGTTAATAACATGTTCCACTATAATGACCATGACACTCTAACTAGGTTTATAACATGTTCCATTATAATGACCATGACACTCTAATTAGGTTAATAACATGTTCCACGACACTCTAACTAGGTTAATAACATGTTCCATGACACTCTAACTAGGTTAATAACATGTTCCATGACACTCTAACTAGGTTTATAACATGTTCCATTATAATGACCATGACACTCTAACTAGGTTAATAACATGTTCCATGACAATAACAGTCTAACTAGGTTTATAACAAGTTCAATTATAATAACACTCTAACTAGGTTAATAACATGTTCCATGACAATAACACTCTAACTAGGTTTATAACATGTTCCATGACAATAACACTCTAACTAGGTTAATAACATGTTCCATGACAATTACACTCTAACTAGGTTAATAACATGTTCCATGACACTCTAACTAGGATTATAACATGTTCCATGACAATAACAGTCTAACTAGGTTAATAACATGTTCCATGACAGTAACACTCTAACTAGGTTTATAACATGTTCCATGACAATAACACTCTAACTAGGTTAATAACATGTTCCATGACACTCTAACTAGGATTATAACATGTTCCATGACAGTAACACTCTAACTAGGTTTATAACATGTTCCATGACAATAACACTCTAACTAGGTTAATAAGATGTTCCATGACACTCTAACTAGGTTAATAACATGTTCCACTATAATGACCATGACACTCTAACTAGGTTTATAACATGTTCCATTATAATGACCATGACACTCTAATTAGGTTAATAACATGTTCCACGACACTCTAACTAGGTTAATAACATGTTCCATGACACTCTAACTAGGTTAATAACATGTTCCATGACACTCTAACTAGGTTTATAACATGTTCCATTATAATGACCATGACACTCTAACTAGGTTAATAACATGTTCCATGACAATTACACTCTAACTAGGTTTATAACATGTTCCATGACAATAACACTCTAACTGGGTTAATAACATGTTCCATTACAATAACACTCTAACTAGGTTTATAACATGTTCCATGACACTAACACTCTAACTAGGTTAATAACATGTTCCATTACAATAACACTCTAACTAGGTTTATAACATGTTCCATGACAATAACACTCTAACTAGGTTAATAACATGTTCCATGACAATTACACTCTAACTAGGTTAATAACATGTTCCATGACACTCTAACTAGGATTATAACATGTTCCATTACAATAACACTCTAACTAGGTTAATAACATGTTCCATGACACTCTAACTAGTTTAATAACATGTTCCATGACACTCTAACTAGGATTATAACATGTTCCATGACAATAACACTCTAACTAGGTTAATAACATGTTCCATGACAGTAACACTCTAACTAGGTTTATAACATGTTCCATGACAATAACACTCTAACTAGGTTAATAACATGTTCCATGACACTCTAACTAGGATTATAACATGTTCCATGACAGTAACACTCTAACTAGGTTTATAACATGTTCCATGACAATAACACTCTAACTAGGTTAATAACATGTTCCATGACACTCTAACTAGGTTAATAAGATGTTCCATGACACTCTAACTAGGTTAATAACATGTTCCACTATAATGACCATGACACTCTAACTAGGTTTATAACATGTTCCATTATAATGACCATGACACTCTAATTAGGTTAATAACATGTTCCATGACACTCTAACTAGGTTAATAACATGTTCCATGACACTCTAACTAGGTTAATAACATGTTCCATGACACTCTAACTAGGTTTATAACATGTTCCATTATAATGACCATGACACTCTAACTAGGTTAATAACATGTTCCATGACACTCTAACTAGGTTAATCACATGTTCCATGACACTCTAACTAGGTTAATAACATGTTCCATGACACTTTAACTAGGTTCATAACATGTTCCATGACACTCTAACTAGGTTAATAACATGTTCCTTGACAATAACACTCTATCTAGGTATATACCATATTCCATGAGACTCTAACTAGGTTAATAACATGTTCCATGACACTCTAACTAGGTTAATAACATGTTCCTTGACAATAACACTCTATCTAGGTATATACCATATTCCATGAGACTCTAACTAGGTTAATAACATGTTCCATGACACTCTAACTAGGTTAATAACATGTTCCATGACAATAACACCCTAACTAGGTTTATAACATGTTCCATGACAATAACACTCTAACTAGGTTAATAACATCTTCCATGACACTCTAACTAGGTTTATAACATGTTCCATGACACTCTAACTAGGTTAATAACATGTTCCATGACAATAACAGTCTAACTAGGTTTATAACAAGTTCAATTATAATAACACTCTAACTAGGTTAATAACATGTTCCATGACAATAACACTCTAACTAGGTTTATAACATGTTCCATGACAATAACACTCTAACTAGGTTAATAACATGTTCCATGACAATTACACTCTAACTAGGTTAATAACATGTTCCATGACACTCTAACTAGGATTATAACATGTTCCATGACAATAACAGTCTAACTAGGTTAATAACATGTTCCATGACAGTAACACTCTAACTAGGTTTATAACATGTTCCATGACAATAACACTCTAACTAGGTTAATAACATGTTCCATGACACTCTAACTAGGATTATAACATGTTCCATGACAGTAACACTCTAACTAGGTTTATAACATGTTCCATGACAATAACACTCTAACTAGGTTAATAAGATGTTCCATGACACTCTAACTAGGTTAATAACATGTTCCACTATAATGACCATGACACTCTAACTAGGTTTATAACATGTTCCATTATAATGACCATGACACTCTAATTAGGTTAATAACATGTTCCACGACACTCTAACTAGGTTAATAACATGTTCCATGACACTCTAACTAGGTTAATAACATGTTCCATGACACTCTAACTAGGTTTATAACATGTTCCATTATAATGACCATGACACTCTAACTAGGTTAATAACATGTTCCATGACAATTACACTCTAACTAGGTTTATAACATGTTCCATGACAATAACACTCTAACTGGGTTAATAACATGTTCCATTACAATAACACTCTAACTAGGTTTATAACATGTTCCATGACACTAACACTCTAACTAGGTTAATAACATGTTCCATTACAATAACACTCTAACTAGGTTTATAACATGTTCCATAACAATAACACTCTAACTAGGTTAATAACATGTTCCATGACAATTACACTCTAACTAGGTTAATAACATGTTCCATGACACTCTAACTAGGATTATAACATGTTCCATTACAATAACACTCTAACTAGGTTAATAACATGTTCCATGACACTCTAACTAGTTTAATAACATGTTCCATGACACTCTAACTAGGATTATAACATGTTCCATGACAATAACACTCTAACTAGGTTAATAACATGTTCCATGACAGTAACACTCTAACTAGGTTTATAACATGTTCCATGACAATAACACTCTAACTAGGTTAATAACATGTTCCATGACACTCTAACTAGGATTATAACATGTTCCATGACAGTAACACTCTAACTAGGTTTATAACATGTTCCATGACAATAACACTCTAACTAGGTTAATAACATGTTCCATGACACTCTAACTAGGTTAATAAGATGTTCCATGACACTCTAACTAGGTTAATAACATGTTCCACTATAATGACCATGACACTCTAACTAGGTTTATAACATGTTCCATTATAATGACCATGACACTCTAATTAGGTTAATAACATGTTCCATGACACTCTAACTAGGTTAATAACATGTTCCATGACACTCTAACTAGGTTAATAATATGTTCCATGACACTCTAACTAGGTTTATAACATGTTCCATTATAATGACCATGACACTCTAACTAGGTTAATAACATGTTCCATGACACTCTAACTAGGTTAATAACATGTTCCATGACACTCTAACTAGGTTAATAACATGTTCCATGACACTTTAACTAGGTTCATAACATGTTCCATGACACTCTAACTAGGTTAATAACATGTTCCTTGACAATAACACTCTATCTAGGTATATACCATATTCCATGAGACTCTAACTAGGTTAATAACATGTTCCATGACACTCTAACTAAGTTAATAACATGTTCCTTGACAATAACACTCTATCTAGGTATATACCATATTCCATGAGACTCTAACTAGGTTAATAACATGTTCCATGACACTCTAACTAGGTTAATAACATGTTCCATGACAATAACACCCTAACTAGGTTTATAACATGTTCCATGACAATAACACTCTAACTAGGTTAATAACATCTTCCATGACACTCTAACTAGGTTTATAACATGTTCCATGACACTCTAACTAGGTTAATAACATGTTTCATGACAATAACAGTCTAACTAGGTTTATAACAAGTTCAATTATAATAACACTCTAACTAGGTTAATAACATGTTCCATGACACTCTAACTAGGACTATAACATGTTCCATGACACTAACACTCTAACTAGGTTAATAACATGTTCCATTACAATAACACTCTAACTAGGTTTATAACATGTTCCATGACAATAACACTCTAACTAGGTGAATAACATGTTCCATGACAATTACACTCTAACTAGGTTAATAACATGTTCCATGACACTCTAACTAGGTTAATAACATGCTCCATGACACTCTAACTAGGTTAATAACATGTTCCATGACACTCTAACTAGGTTTATAACATGTTCCATGACACTCTAACTAGGTTTATAACATGTTCCATGACACTCTAACTAGGTTAATAACATGTTCCATGACACTCTAACTAGGATTATAACATGTTCCATTACAATAACACTCTAACTAGGTTAATAACATGTTCCATGACACTCTAACTAGTTTAATAACATGTTCCATGACACTCTAACTAGGATTATAACATGTTCCATGACAATAACAGTCTAACTAGGTTAATAACATGTTCCATGACACTCTAACTAGGTTAATAACATGTTCCATGACAATAACACTCTAACTAGGTTAATAACATGTTCCATGACAATAACACTAACTAGGCTTATGACATGTTCCATGACAATAACACTCTAACTAGGTTAATAACATGTTCCATTACACTCTAACTAGGTTTATAACATGTTCCAAGACAATAACACTCTAACTAGGTGAATGGCATGTTCCGTGACAATAACACTCTAACTAGGTTTATAACATGTTCCATTACAATTACACTCTAACTAGGTTAATAACATGTTCCATGACACTAACACTCTAACTAGGTTAATAACATGTTCCATGACACTAACACTCTAACTAGGTTTATAACATGTTCCATGACACTAACACTCTAACTAGGTTAATAACATGTTCCATGACAATAACACTCTAACTAGGTTAATAACATGTTCCATGACAATAACACTCTAACTAGGTTAATAACATGTTCCATGACAATACCACTCTAACTAGGTTAATAACTTGTTCCATGACACTCTAACTAGGTTAATAACATGTTCCATGACAATAACACTCTAACTAGGTTAATAACATGTTCCATTACAATAACACTCTAACTAGGTTAATAACATGTTCCATGACACTAACACTCTAACTAGGTTAATAACATGTTCCATGACAATAACACTCTAACTAGGTTAATAACATGTTCCATGACACTAACACTCTAACTAGGTTAATAACATGTTCCATGACACTCTAACTAGGTTTATAACACGTTCCGTGACAATAACACTCTAACTAGGTTAATAACATGTTCCATTACACTCTAACTAGGTTTATAACATGTTCCAAGACAATAACACTCTAACTAGGTTAATAACATGTTCCATGACAATAAAACTCTAATTAGGTTTATAACATGTTCCATGACAATAACACTCTAACTAGGTTAATAACATGTTCCATGACAATTACACTCTAACTAGGTTAATAACATGTTCCATGACAATAACACTCTAACTAGGTTAATAACATGTTCCATGACACTAACACTCTAACTAGGTTAATAACATGTTCCATTACAATAACACTCTAACTAGGTTTATAACATGTTCCATGACACTAACACTCTAACTAGGTTAATAACATGTTCCATTACACTCTAACTAGGTTTATAACATGTTCCAAGACAATAACACTCTAACTAGGTTAATAACATGTTCCATGACAATAACACTCTAACTAGGTTTATAACATGTTCCATGACAATTACACTCTAACTAGGTTAATAACATGTTCCATGACACTAACACTCTAACTAGGTTAATAACATGTTCCATGACACTAACACTCTAACTAGGTTTATAAAATGTTCCATGACACTAACACTCTAACTAGGTTAATAACATGTTCCATGACAATAACACTCTAACTAGGTTAATAACATGTGCCATGACACTAAGACTCTAACTAGGTTAATAACATGTTCCATGACAATAACACTCTAACTAGGTTAATAACATGTTCCATGACACTCTAACTAGGTTAATAACATGTTCCATGACAATAACACTCTAACTAGGTTAAAAACATGTTCCATTACAATAACACTCTAACTAGGTTAATAACATGTTCCATGACACTAACACTCTAACTAGGTTAATAACATGTTCCATGACAATAACACTCTAACTAGGTTAATAACATGTTCCATGACACTAACACTCTAACTAGGTTAATAACATGTTCCATGACACTCTAACTAGGTTTATAACATGTTCCGTGACAATAACACTCTAACTAGGTTAATAACATGTTCCATTACACTCTAACTAGGTTTATAACATGTTCCATGACAATAACACTCTAACTAGGTTAATAACATGTTCCATGACAATAAAACTCTAACTAGGTTTATAACATGTTCCATGACAATAACACTCTAACTAGGTTTATAACATGTTCCATGACAATTACACTCTAACTAGGTTAATAACATGTTCCATGACAATAACACTCTAACTAGGTTTATAACATGTTCCATGACACTAACACTCTAACTAGGTTTATAACGTGTTCCATGACACTAACACTCTAACTAGGTTTATAACATGTTCCATGACAATAACACTCTAACTAGGTTTATAACATGTTCCATGACAATTACACTCTAACTAGGTTTCTAACATGTTCCATGACGCTCTAACTAGGTTTATAACATGTTCCATGACACTCTAACTAGGTTAATAACATGTTCCATGACACTCTAACTAGGTTTATAACATGTTCCATGACACTCTAACTAGGTTAATAACATGTTCCATGACTCTCTAACTAGGTTTATAACATGTTCCATGACACTCTAACTAGGTTAATAACATGTTCCATGACACTCTAACTAGGTTAATAACATGTTCCATGACACTTTAACTAGGTTTATAACATGTTCTGTGACAATAACACTCTAACTAGGTTAATAACATGTTCCATTACACTCTAACTAGGTTTATAACATGTTCCAAGACAATAACACTCTAACTAGGTTAATAACATGTTCCATGACACTAACACTCTAACTAGGTTAATAACATGTTCCATGACACTAACACTCTAACTAGGTTTATAACATGTTCCATGACACTAACACTCTAACTAGGTTAATAACATGTTCCATGACAATAACACTCTAACTAGGTTAATAACATGTTCCATGACACTAACACTCTAACTAGGTTAATAACATGTTCCATTACACTCTAACTAGGTTTATAACATGTTCCAAGACAATAACACTCTAACTAGGTTAATAACATGTTCCATGACAATTACACTCTAACTAGGTTAATAACATGTTCCATGACACTAACACTCTAACTAGGTTAATAACATGTTCCATGACACTAACACTCTAACTAGGTTTATAACATGTTCCATGACACTAACACTCTAACTAGGTTAATAACATGTTCCATGACAATAACACTCTAACTAGGTTAATAACATGTTCCATGACAATAACACTCTAACTAGGTTAATAACATGTTCCATGACAATACCACTCTAACTAGGTTAATAACTTGTTCCATGACACTCTAACTAGGTTAATAACATGTTCCATGACAATAACACTCTAACTAGGTTAATAACATGTTCCATTACAATAACACTCTAACTAGGTTAATAACATGTTCCATGACACTAACACTCTAACTAGGTTAATAACATGTTCCATGACAATAACACTCTAACTAGGTTAATAACATGTTCCATGACACTAACACTCTAACTAGGTTAATAACATGTTCCATGACACTCTAACTAGGTTTATAACATGTTCCATGACACTAACACTCTAACTAGGTTAATAACATGTTCCATTACACTCTAACTAGGTTTATAACATGTTCCAAGACAATAACACTCTAACTAGGTTAATAACATGTTCCATGACAATAACACTCTAACTAGGTTTATAACATGTTCCATGACAATTACACTCTAACTAGGTTAATAACATGTTCCATGACACTAACACTCTAACTAGGTTAATAACATGTTCCATGACACTAACACTCTAACTAGGTTTATAACATGTTCCATGACACTAACACTCTAACTAGGTTAATAACATGTTCCATGACAATAACACTCTAACTAGGTTAATAACATGTGCCATGACACTAAGACTCTAACTAGGTTAATAACATGTTCCATGACAATAACACTCTAACTAGGTTAATAACATGTTCCATGACACTCTAACTAGGTTAATAACATGTTCCATGACAATAACACTCTAACTAGGTTAATAACATGTTCCATGACAATAACACTCTAACTAGGTTTATAACATGTTCCATGACAATTACACTCTAACTAGGTTAATAACATGTTCCATGACACTAACACTCTAACTAGGTTAATAACATGTTCCATTACAATAACACTCTAACTAGGTTTATAACATGTTCCATGACAATAACACTCTAACTAGGTGAATAACATGTTCCATGACAATTACACTCTAACTAGGTTAATAACATGTTCCATGACACTCTAACTAGGTTAATAACATGCTCCATGACACTCTAACTAGGTTAATAACATGTTCCATGACACTCTAACTAGGTTTATAACATGTTCCATGACACTCTAACTAGGTTTATAACATGTTCCATGACACTCTAACTAGGTTAATAACATGTTCCATGACACTCTAACTAGGATTATAACATGTTCCATTACAATAACACTCTAACTAGGTTAATAACATGTTCCATGACACTCTAACTAGTTTAATAACATGTTCCATGACACTCTAACTAGGATTATAACATGTTCCATGACAATAACAGTCTAACTAGGTTAATAACATGTTCCATGACACTCTAACTAGGTTAATAACATGTTCCATGACAATAACACTCTAACTAGGTTAATAACATGTTCCATGACAATAACACTAACTAGGTTTATGACATGTTCCATGACAATAACACTCTAACTAGGTTAATAACATGTTCCATTACACTCTAACTAGGTTTATAACATGTTCCAAGACAATAACACTCTAACTAGGTGAATGACATGTTCCGTGACAATAACACTCTAACTAGGTTTATAACATGTTCCATTACAATTACACTCTAACTAGGTTAATAACATGTTCCATGACACTAACACTCTAACTAGGTTAATAACATGTTCCATGACACTAACACTCTAACTAGGTTTATAACATGTTCCATGACACTAACACTCTAACTAGGTTAATAACATGTTCCATGACAATAACACTCTAACTAGGTTAATAACATGTTCCATGACAATAACACTCTAACTAGGTTAATAACATGTTCCATGACAATACCACTCTAACTAGGTTAATAACTTGTTCCATGACACTCTAACTAGGTTAATAACATGTTCCATGACAATAACACTCTAACTAGGTTAATAACATGTTCCATGACAATAACACTCTAACTAGGTTAATAACATGTTCCATGACACTAACACTCTAACTAGGTTAATAACATGTTCCATGACACTCTAACTAGGTTTATAACACGTTCCGTGACAATAACACTCTAACTAGGTTAATAACATGTTCCATTACACTCTAACTAGGTTTATAACATGTTCCAAGACAATAACACTCTAACTAGGTTAATAACATGTTCCATGACAATAAAACTCTAATTAGGTTTATAACATGTTCCATGACAATAACACTCTAACTAGGTTAATAACATGTTCCATGACAATTACACTCTAACTAGGTTAATAACATGTTCCATGACAATAACACTCTAACTAGGTTAATAACATGTTCCATGACACTAACACTCTAACTAGGTTAATAACATGTTCCATTACAATAACACTCTAACTAGGTTTATAACATGTTCCATGACACTAACACTCTAACTAGGTTAATAACATGTTCCATTACACTCTAACTAGGTTTATAACATGTTCCAAGACAATAACACTCTAACTAGGTTAATAACATGTTCCATGACAATAACACTCTAACTAGGTTTATAACATGTTCCATGACAATTACACTCTAACTAGGTTAATAACATGTTCCATGACACTAACACTCTAACTAGGTTAATAACATGTTCCATGACACTAACACTCTAACTAGGTTTATAACATGTTCCATGACACTAACACTCTAACTAGGTTAATAACATGTTCCATGACAATAACACTCTAACTAGGTTAATAACATGTGCCATGACACTAAGACTCTAACTAGGTTAATAACATGTTCCATGACAATAACACTCTAACTAGGTTAATAACATGTTCCATGACACTCTAACTAGGTTAATAACATGTTCCATGACAATAACACTCTAACTAGGTTAATAACATGTTCCATGACACTAACACTCTAACTAGGTTTATAACATGTTCCATGACACTAACACTCTAACTAGGTTTATAACATGTTCCATGACACTAACACTCTAACTAGGTTAATAACATGTTCCATGACACTAACACTCTAACTAGGTTTATAACATGTTCCATGACACTAACACTCTAACTAGGTTAATAACATGTTCCATGACAATAACACTCTAACTAGGTTAATAACATGTGCCATGACACTAAGACTCTAACTAGGTTAATAACATGTTCCATTACAATAACACTCTAACTAGGTTAATAACATGTTCCATGACACTAACACTCTAACTAGGTTAATAACATGTTCCATGACAATAACACTCTAACTAGGTTAATAACATGTTCCATGACACTAACACTCTAACTAGGTTAATAACATGTTCCATGACACTCTAACTAGGTTTATAACATGTTCCGTGACAATAACACTCTAACTAGGTTAATAACATGTTCCATTACACTCTAACTAGGTTTATAACATGTTCCAAGACAATAACACTCTAACTAGGTTAATAACATGTTCCATGACAATAAAACTCTAACTAGGTTTATAACATGTTCCATGACAATAACACTCTAACTAGGTTTATAACATGTTCCATGACAATTACACTCTAACTAGGTTAATAACATGTTCCATGACAATAACACTCTAACTAGGTTTATAACATGTTCCATGACACTAACACTCTAACTAGGTTTATAACGTGTTCCATGACACTAACACTCTAACTAGGTTTATAACATGTTCCATGACAATAACACTCTAACTAGGTTTATAACATGTTCCATGACAATTACACTCTAACTAGGTTTCTAACATGTTCCATGACGCTCTAACTAGGTTTATAACATGTTCCATGACACTCTAACTAGGTTAATAACATGTTCCATGACACTCTAACTAGGTTTATAACATGTTCCATGACACTCTAACTAGGTTAATAACATGTTCCATGACTCTCTAACTAGGTTTATAACATGTTCCATGACACTCTAACTAGGTTAATAACATGTTCCATGACACTCTAACTAGGTTAATAACATGTTCCATGACACTTTAACTAGGTTTATAACATGTTCTGTGACAATAACACTCTAACTAGGTTAATAACATGTTCCATTACACTCTAACTAGGTTTATAACATGTTCCAAGACAATAACACTCTAACTAGGTTAATAACATGTTCCATGACACTAACACTCTAACTAGGTTAATAACATGTTCCATGACACTAACACTCTAACTAGGTTTATAACATGTTCCATGACACTAACACTCTAACTAGGTTAATAACATGTTCCATGACAATAACACTCTAACTAGGTTAATAACATGTTCCATGACACTAACACTCTAACTAGGTTAATAACATGTTCCATTACACTCTAACTAGGTTTATAACATGTTCCAAGACAATAACACTCTAACTAGGTTAATAACATGTTCCATGACAATTACACTCTAACTAGGTTAATAACATGTTCCATGACACTAACACTCTAACTAGGTTAATAACATGTTCCATGACACTAACACTCTAACTAGGTTTATAACATGTTCCATGACACTAACACTCTAACTAGGTTAATAACATGTTCCATGACAATAACACTCTAACTAGGTTAATAACATGTTCCATGACAATAACACTCTAACTAGGTTAATAACATGTTCCATGACAATACCACTCTAACTAGGTTAATAACTTGTTCCATGACACTCTAACTAGGTTAATAACATGTTCCATGACAATAACACTCTAACTAGGTTAATAACATGTTCCATTACAATAACACTCTAACTAGGTTAATAACATGTTCCATGACACTAACACTCTAACTAGGTTAATAACATGTTCCATGACAATAACACTCTAACTAGGTTAATAACATGTTCCATGACACTAACACTCTAACTAGGTTAATAACATGTTCCATGACACTCTAACTAGGTTTATAACACGTTCCGTGACAATAACACTCTAACTAGGTTAATAACATGTTCCATTACACTCTAACTAGGTTTATAACATGTTCCAAGACAATAACACTCTAACTAGGTTAATAACATGTTCCATGACAATAAAACTCTAATTAGGTTTATAACATGTTCCATGACAATAACACTCTAACTAGGTTAATAACATGTTCCATGACAATTACACTCTAACTAGGTTAATAACATGTTCCATGACAATAACACTCTAACTAGGTTAATAACATGTTCCATGACACTAACACTCTAACTAGGTTAATAACATGTTCCATTACAATAACACTCTAACTAGGTTTATAACATGTTCCATGACACTAACACTCTAACTAGGTTAATAACATGTTCCATTACACTCTAACTAGGTTTATAACATGTTCCAAGACAATAACACTCTAACTAGGTTAATAACATGTTCCATGACAATAACACTCTAACTAGGTTTATAACATGTTCCATGACAATTACACTCTAACTAGGTTAATAACATGTTCCATGACACTAACACTCTAACTAGGTTAATAACATGTTCCATGACACTAACACTCTAACTAGGTTTATAACATGTTCCATGACACTAACACTCTAACTAGGTTAATAACATGTTCCATGACAATAACACTCTAACTAGGTTAATAACATGTGCCATGACACTAAGACTCTAACTAGGTTAATAACATGTTCCATGACAATAACACTCTAACTAGGTTTATAACATGTTCCATGACACTAACACTCTAACTAGGTTAATAACATGTTCCATTACAATAACACTCTAACTAGGTTTATAACATGTTCCATGACACTAACACTCTAACTAGGTTAATAACATGTTCCATGACACTTTAACTAGGTTTATAACATGTTCCGTGACAATAACACTCTAACTAGGTTAATAACATGTTCCATTACACTCTAACTAGGTTTATAACATGTTCCAAGACAATAACACTCTAATTAGGTTAATAACATGTTCCATTACACTCTAACTAGGTTTATAACATGTTCCAAGACAATAACACTCTAACTAGGTTAATAACATGTTCCTTGACAATAACACTCTAACTAGGTTTATAACATGTTCCATGACAATTACACTCTAACTAGGTTAATAACATGTTCCATGACACTAACACTCTAACTAGGTTAATAACATGTTCCATGACACTAACACTCTAACTAGGTTTATAACATGTTCCATGACACTAACACTCTAACTAGGTTAATAACATGTTCCATGACAATAACACTCTAACTAGGTTAATAACATGTGCCATGACACTAAGACTCTAACTAGGTTAATAACATGTTCCATGACAATAACACTCTAACTAGGTTAATAACATGTTCCATGACACTCTAACTAGGTTAATAACATGTTCCATGACAATAACACTCTAACTAGGTTAATAACATGTTCCATTACAATAACACTCTAACTAGGTTAATAACATGTTCCATGACACTAACACTCTAACTAGGTTAATAACATGTTCCATGACAATAACACTCTAACTAGGTTAATAACATGTTCCATGACACTAACACTCTAACTAGGTTAATAACATGTTCCATGACACTCTAACTAGGTTTATAACATGTTCCGTGACAATAACACTCTAACTAGGTTAATAACATGTTCCATTACACTCTAACTAGGTTTATAACATGTTCCAAGACAATAACACTCTAACTAGGTTAATAACATGTTCCATGACAATAAAACTCTAACTAGGTTTATAACATGTTCCATGACAATAACACTCTAACTAGGTTTATAACATGTTCCATGACAATTACACTCTAACTAGGTTAATAACATGTTCCATGACAATAACACTCTAACTAGGTTTATAACATGTTCCATGACACTAACACTCTAACTAGGTTTATAACGTGTTCCATGACACTAACACTCTAACTAGGTTTATAACATGTTCCATGACAATAACACTCTAACTAGGTTTATAACATGTTCCATGACAATTACACTCTAACTAGGTTTCTAACATGTTCCATGACGCTCTAACTAGGTTTATAACATGTTCCATGACACTCTAACTAGGTTAATAACATGTTCCATGACACTCTAACTAGGTTTATAACATGTTCCATGACACTCTAACTAGGTTAATAACATGTTCCATGACTCTCTAACTAGGTTTATAACATGTTCCATGACACTCTAACTAGGTTAATAACATGTTCCATGACACTCTAACTAGGTTAATAACATGTTCCATGACACTTTAACTAGGTTTATAACATGTTCCGTGACAATAACACTCTAACTAGGTTAATAACATGTTCCATTACACTCTAACTAGGTTTATAACATGTTCCAAGACAATAACACTCTAACTAGGTTAATAACATGTTCCATGACAATAACACTCTAACTAGGTTTATAACATGTTCCATGACACTAACACTCTAACTAGGTTAATAACATGTTCCATTACAATAACACTCTAACTAGGTTTATAACATGTTCCATGACACTAACACTCTAACTAGGTTAATAACATGTTCCATGACAATTACACTCTAACTAGGTTAATAACATGTTCCATGACAATAACACTCTAACTAGGTTTATAACATGTTCCATGACACTAACACTCTAACTAGGTTAATAACATGTTCCATTACAATAACACTCTAACTAGGTTTATAACATGTTCCATGACACTAACACTCTAACTAGGTTAATAACATGTTCCATGACACTTTAACTAGGTTTATAACATGTTCCGTGACAATAACACTCTAACTAGGTTAATAACATGTTCCATTACACTCTAACTAGGTTTATAACATGTTCCAAGACAATAACACTCTAACTAGGTTAATAACATGTTCCATGACAATAACACTCTAACTAGGTTTATAACATGTTCCATGACAATTACACTCTAACTAGGTTAATAACATGTTCCATGACACTAACACTCTAACTAGGTTAATAACATGTTCCATGACACTAACACTCTAACTAGGTTTATAACATGTTCCATGACACTAACACTCTAACTAGGTTAATAACATGTTCCTTGACAATAACACTCTAACTAGGTTAATAACATGTGCCATGACACTCTAACTAGGTTAATAACATGTTCCATGACACTTTAACTAGGTTTATAACATGTTCCGTGACAATAACACTCTAACTAGGTTAATAACATGTTCCATTACACTCTAACTAGGTTTATAACATGTTCCAAGACAATAACACTCTAACTAGGTTAATAACATGTTCCATGACAATAACACTCTAACTAGGTTTATAACATGTTCCATGACACTAACACTCTAACTAGGTTAATAACATGTTCCATTACAATAACACTCTAACTAGGTTTATAACATGTTCCATGACAATAACACTCTAACTAGGTTAATAACATGTTCCATGACAATAACACTCTAACTAGGTTTATAACATGTTCCATGACAATTACACTCTAACTAGGTTTATAACATGTTCCATGACGCTCTAACTAGGTTTATAACATGTTCCATGACACTCTAACTAGGTTAAAAACATGTTCCATGACACTCTAACTAGGTTAATAACATGTTCCATGACACTCTAACTAGGTTTATAACATGTTCCATGACACTCTAACTAGGTTAATAACATGTTCCATGACTCTCTAACTAGGTTTATAACATGTTCCATTACACTCTAACTAGGTTAATAACATGTTCCATGACACTCTAACTAGGTTAATAACATGTTCTATGACACTCTAACTAGGTTTATAACATGTTCCATGACACTCTAACTAGGTTAATAACATGTTCCATGACACTCTAACTAGGTTAATAACATGTTCCATGACACTCTAACTAGGTTAATAACATGTTCCATGACTCTCTAACTAGGTTTATAACATGTTCCATGACACTCTAACTAGGTTAATAACATGTTCCATGACACTCTAACTAGGTTAATAACATGTTCCATGACACTCTAACTAGGTTAATAACATGTTCCATGACACTCTAACTAGGTTCATAACATGTTCCATGACACTCTAACTAGGTTTATAACATGTTCCATGACACTCTAACTAGGTTAATAACATGTTCCATGACACTCTAACTAGGTTAATAACATGTTCCATGACACTCTAACTAGGTTAATAACATGTTCCATGACACTCTAACTAGGTTTATAACATGTTCCATGACACTCTAACTAGGTTAATAACATGTTCCATGACTCTCTAACTAGGTTTATAACATGTTCCATGACACTCTAACTAGGTTAATAACATGTTCCATGACACTCTAACTAGGTTAATAACATGTTCCATGACACTCTAACTAGGTTTATAACATGTTCCATGACACTCTAACTAGGTTAATAACATGTTCCATGACTCTCTAACTAGGTTTATAACATGTTCCATGACACTCTAACTAGGTTAATAACATGTTCCATGACACTCTAACTAGGTTAATAACATGTTCCATGACACTCTAACTAGGTTCATAACATGTTCCATGACAATAACACTCTAACTAGGTTAATAACATGTTCCATGACAATTACACTCTAACTAGGTTAATAACATGTTCCATGACACTGACACTCTAACTAGGTTTATAACATGTTCCATTACAATAACACTCTAACTAGGTTAATAACATGTTCCATTACAATAACACTCTAACTAGGTTAATAACATGTTCCATGACACTCTAACTAGGTTAATAACATGTTCCATTACAATAACACCCTAAATAGGATTATAACATGTTCCATTACAATAACACTCTAACTAGGTTAATAAAATGTTCCATGACACTCTAACTAGGTTAATAACATGTTCCATGACACTCTAACTAGGTTAATAACATGTTCCATGACTCTCTAACTAGGTTTATAACATGTTCCATGACACTCTAACTAGGTTAATAACATGTTCCATGACACTCTAACTAGGTTAATAACATGTTCCATGACACTCTAACTAGGTTTATAACATGTTCCATGACACTCTAACTAGGTTAATAACATGTTCCATGACACTCTAACTAGGTTAATAACATGTTCCATGACACTCTAACTAGGTTCATAACATGTTCCATGACACTCTAACTAGGTTAATAACATGTTCCATGACACTCTAACTAGGTTAATAACATGTTCCATGACACTCTAACTAGGTTAATAACATGTTCCATGACACTCTAACTAGGTTTATAACATGTTCCATGACACTCTAACTAGGTTAATAACATGTTCCATGACTCTCTAACTAGGTTTATAACATGTTCCATGACACTCTAACTAGGTTAATAACATGTTCCATGACACTCTAACTAGGTTAATAACATGTTCCATGACACTTTAACTAGGTTTATAACATGTTCCGTGACAATAACACTCTAACTAGGTTAATAACATGTTCCATTACACTCTAACTAGGTTTATAACATGTTCCAAGACAATAACACTCTAACTAGGTTAATAACATGTTCCATGACAATAACACTCTAACTAGGTTTATAACATGTTCCATGACACTAACACTCTAACTAGGTTAATAACATGTTCCATTACAATAACACTCTAACTAGGTTTATAACATGTTCCATGACAATAACACTCTAACTAGGTTAATAACATGTTCCATGACAATAACACTCTAACTAGGTTTATAACATGTTCCATGACACTCTAACTAGGTTAATAACATGTTCCATGACACTCTAACTAGGTTAATAACATGTTCCATGACTCTCTAACTAGGTTTATAACATGTTCCATGACACTCTAACTAGGTTAATAACATGTTCCATGACACTCTAACTAGGTTAATAACATGTTCCATGACTCTCTAACTAGGTTTATAACATGTTCCATGACACTCTAACTAGGTTAATAACATGTTCCATGACACTCTAACTAGGTTAATAACATGTTCCATGACACTCTAACTAGGTTAATAACATGTTCCATGACACTCTAACTAGGTTCATAACATGTTCCATGACACTCTAACTAGGTTTATAACATGTTCCATGACACTCTAACTAGGTTAATAACATGTTCCATGACACTCTAACTAGGTTAATAACATGTTCCATGACACTCTAACTAGGTTAATAACATGTTCCATGACACTCTAACTAGGTTTATAACATGTTCCATGACACTCTAACTAGGTTAATAACATGTTCCATGACTCTCTAACTAGGTTTATAACATGTTCCATGACACTCTAACTAGGTTAATAACATGTTCCATGACACTCTAACTAGGTTAATACCATGTTCCATGACACTCTAACTAGGTTTATAACATGTTCCATGACACTCTAACTAGGTTAATAACATGTTCCATGACTCTCTAACTAGGTTTATAACATGTTCCATGACACTCTAACTAGGTTAATAACATGTTCCATGACACTCTAACTAGGTTAATAACATGTTCCATGACACTCTAACTAGGTTCATAACATGTTCCATGACAATAACACTCTAACTAGGTTAATAACATGTTCCATGACAATTACACTCTAACTAGGTTAATAACATGTTCCATGACACTGACACTCTAACTAGGTTTATAACATGTTCCATTACAATAACACTCTAACTAGGTTAATAACATGTTCCATTACAATAACACTCTAACTAGGTTAATAACATGTTCCATGACACTCTAACTAGGTTAATAACATGTTCCATTACAATAACACCCTAAATAGGATTATAACATGTTCCATTACAATAACACTCTAACTAGGTTAATAAAATGTTCCATGACACTCTAACTAGGTTAATAACATGTTCCATGACACTCTAACTAGGTTAATAACATGTTCCATGACTCTCTAACTAGGTTTATAACATGTTCCATGACACTCTAACTAGGTTAATAACATGTTCCATGACACTCTAACTAGGTTAATAACATGTTCCATGACACTCTAACTAGGTTTATAACATGTTCCATGACACTCTAACTAGGTTAATAACATGTTCCATGACACTCTAACTAGGTTAATAACATGTTCCATGACACTCTAACTAGGTTTATAACATGTTCCATGACACTCTAACTAGGTTCATAACATGTTCCATGACACTCTAACTAGGTTAATAACATGTTCCATGACACTCTAACTAAGTTAATAACATGTTCCATGACACTCTAACTAGGTTTATAACATGTTCCATGACACTCTAACTAGGTTAATAACATGTTCCATGACTCTCTAACTAGGTTTATAACATGTTCCATGACACTCTAACTAGGTTAATAACATGTTCCATGACACTCTAACTAGGTTAATAACATGTTCCATGACACTCTAACTAGGTTTATAACATGTTCCATGACACTCTAACTAGGTTAATAACATGTTCCATGACTCTCTAACTAGGTTTATAACATGTTCCATGACACTCTAACTAGGTTAATAACATGTTCCATGACACTCTAACTAGGTTAATAACATGTTCCATGACACTCTAACTAGGTTCATAACATGTTCCATGACAATAACACTCTAACTAGGTTAATAACATGTTCCATGACAATTACACTCTAAATAGGTTAATAACATGTTCCATGACACTGACACTCTAACTAGGTTTATAACATGTTCCATTACAATAACACTCTAACTAGGTTAATAACATGTTCCATGACACTCTAACTAGGTTAATAACATGTTCCATGACTCTCTAACTAGGTTTATAACATGTTCCATGACACTCTAACTAGGTTAATAACATGTTCCATGACACTCTAACTAGGTTAATAACATGTTCCATGACACTCTAACTAGGTTTATAACATGTTCCATGACACTCTAACTAGGTTAATAACATGTTCCATGACACTCTAACTAGGTTAATAACATGTTCCATGACACTCTAACTAGGTTCATAACATGTTCCATGACACTCTAACTAGGTTAATAACATGTTCCATGACACTCTAACTAGGTTAATAACATGTTCCATGACACTCTAACTAGGTTAATAACATGTTCCATGACACTCTAACTAGGTTTATAACATGTTCCATGACACTCTAACTAGGTTAATAACATGTTCCATGACTCTCTAACTAGGTTTATAACATGTTCCATGACACTCTAACTAGGTTAATAACATGTTCCATGACACTCTAACTAGGTTAATAACATGTTCCATGACACTTTAACTAGGTTTATAACATGTTCCGTGACAATAACACTCTAACTAGGTTAATAACATGTTCCATTACACTCTAACTAGGTTTATAACATGTTCCAAGACAATAACACTCTAACTAGGTTAATAACATGTTCCATGACAATAACACTCTAACTAGGTTTATAACATGTTCCATGACACTAACACTCTAACTAGGTTAATAACATGTTCCATTACAATAACACTCTAACTAGGTTTATAACATGTTCCATGACAATAACACTCTAACTAGGTTAATAACATGTTCCATGACAATAACACTCTAACTAGGTTTATAACATGTTCCATGACACTCTAACTAGGTTAATAACATGTTCCATGACACTCTAACTAGGTTAATAACATGTTCCATGACTCTCTAACTAGGTTTATAACATGTTCCATGACACTCTAACTAGGTTAATAACATGTTCCATGACACTCTAACTAGGTTAATAACATGTTCCATGACACTCTAACTAGGTTAATAACATGTTCCATGACTCTCTAACTAGGTTTATAACATGTTCCATGACACTCTAACTAGGTTAATAACATGTTCCATGACACTCTAACTAGGTTAATAACATGTTCCATGACACTCTAACTAGGTTAATAACATGTTCCATGACACTCTAACTAGGTTCATAACATGTTCCATGACACTCTAACTAGGTTTATAACATGTTCCATGACACTCTAACTAGGTTAATAACATGTTCCATGACACTCTAACTAGGTTAATAACATGTTCCATGACACTCTAACTAGGTTAATAACATGTTCCATGACACTCTAACTAGGTTTATAACATGTTCCATGACACTCTAACTAGGTTAATAACATGTTCCATGACTCTCTAACTAGGTTTATAACATGTTCCATGACACTCTAACTAGGTTAATAACATGTTCCATGACACTCTAACTAGGTTAATACCATGTTCCATGACACTCTAACTAGGTTTATAACATGTTCCATGACACTCTAACTAGGTTAATAACATGTTCCATGACTCTCTAACTAGGTTTATAACATGTTCCATGACACTCTAACTAGGTTAATAACATGTTCCATGACACTCTAACTAGGTTAATAACATGTTCCATGACACTCTAACTAGGTTCATAACATGTTCCATGACAATAACACTCTAACTAGGTTAATAACATGTTCCATGACAATTACACTCTAACTAGGTTAATAACATGTTCCATGACACTGACACTCTAACTAGGTTTATAACATGTTCCATTACAATAACACTCTAACTAGGTTAATAACATGTTCCATTACAATAACACTCTAACTAGGTTAATAACATGTTCCATGACACTCTAACTAGGTTAATAACATGTTCCATTACAATAACACCCTAAATAGGATTATAACATGTTCCATTACAATAACACTCTAACTAGGTTAATAAAATGTTCCATGACACTCTAACTAGGTTAATAACATGTTCCATGACACTCTAACTAGGTTAATAACATGTTCCATGACTCTCTAACTAGGTTTATAACATGTTCCATGACACTCTAACTAGGTTAATAACATGTTCCATGACACTCTAACTAGGTTAATAACATGTTCCATGACACTCTAACTAGGTTTATAACATGTTCCATGACACTCTAACTAGGTTAATAACATGTTCCATGACACTCTAACTAGGTTAATAACATGTTCCATGACACTCTAACTAGGTTTATAACATGTTCCATGACACTCTAACTAGGTTCATAACATGTTCCATGACACTCTAACTAGGTTAATAACATGTTCCATGACACTCTAACTAGGTTAATAACATGTTCCATGACACTCTAACTAGGTTTATAACATGTTCCATGACACTCTAACTAGGTTAATAACATGTTCCATGACTCTCTAACTAGGTTTATAACATGTTCCATGACACTCTAACTAGGTTAATAACATGTTCCATGACACTCTAACTAGGTTAATAACATGTTCCATGACACTCTAACTAGGTTTATAACATGTTCCATGACACTCTAACTAGGTTAATAACATGTTCCATGACTCTCTAACTAGGTTTATAACATGTTCCATGACACTCTAACTAGGTTAATAACATGTTCCATGACACTCTAACTAGGTTAATAACATGTTCCATGACACTCTAACTAGGTTTATAACATGTTCCATGACACTCTAACTAGGTTAATAACATGTTCCATGACACTCTAACTAGGTTAATAACATGTTCCATGACACTCTAACTAGGTTTATAACATGTTCCATGACACTCTAACTAGGTTCATAACATGTTCCATGACACTCTAACTAGGTTAATAACATGTTCCATGACACTCTAACTAGGTTAATAACATGTTCCATGACACTCTAACTAGGTTTATAACATGTTCCATGACACTCTAACTAGGTTAATAACATGTTCCATGACTCTCTAACTAGGTTTATAACATGTTCCATGACACTCTAACTAGGTTAATAACATGTTCCATGACACTCTAACTAGGTTAATAACATGTTCCATGACACTCTAACTAGGTTTATAACATGTTCCATGACACTCTAACTAGGTTAATAACATGTTCCATGACTCTCTAACTAGGTTTATAACATGTTCCATGACACTCTAACTAGGTTAATAACATGTTCCATGACACTCTAACTAGGTTAATAACATGTTCCATGACACTCTAACTAGGTTCATAACATGTTCCATGACAATAACACTCTAACTAGGTTAATAACATGTTCCATGACAATTACACTCTAAATAGGTTAATAACATGTTCCATGACACTGACACTCTAACTAGGTTTATAACATGTTCCATTACAATAACACTCTAACTAGGTTAATAACATGTTCCATTACAATAACACTCTAACTAGGTTAATAACATGTTCCATGACACTCTAACTAGGTTAATAACATGTTCCATTACAATAACACCCTAAATAGGATTATAACATGTTCCATTACAATAACACTCTAACTAGGTTAATAAAATGTTCCATGACACTCTAACTAGGTTAATAACATGTTCCATGACACTCTAACTAGGTTAATAACATGTTCCATTAAACTCTAACTAGGTTTATAACATGTTCCATGACAATAACACTCTAACTAGGTTGATAACATGTTCCATTACACTCTAACTAGGTTTATAACATGTTCCATGACAATAAAACTCTAACTAGGTTTATAACATGTTCCATGACAATAACACTCTAACTAGGTTTATAACATGTTCCATGACAATTACACTCTAACTAGGTTTATAACATGTTCCATGACACTAACACTCTAACTAGGTTTATAACGTGTTCCATGACACTAACACTCTAACTAGGTTTATAACATGTTCCATGACAATAACACTCTAACTAGGTTTATAACATGTTCCATGACAATTACACTCTAACTAGGTTTATAACATGTTCCATGACACTCTAACTAGGTTACTAACATGTTCCATGACTCTCTAACTAGGTTTATAACATGTTCCATGACACTCTAACTAGGTTAATAACATGTTCCATGACACTCTAACTAGGTTCATAACATGTTCCATGACACTCTAACTAGGTTCATAACATGTTCCATGACACTAACACTCTAACTAGGTTTATAACGTGTTCCATGACACTAACACTCTAACTAGGTTTATAACATGTTCCATGACAATTACACTCTAACTAGGTTTATAACATGTTCCATGACACTCTAACTAGGTTCATAACATGTTCCATGACACTCTAACTAGGTTTATAACATGTTCCATGACACTCTAACTAGGTTCATAACATGTTCCATGACACTAACACTCTAACTAGGTTTATAACGTGTTCCATGACACTAACACTCTAACTAGGTTTATAACATGTTCCATGACAATTACACTCTAACTAGGTTTATAACATGTTCCATGACACTCTAACTAGGTTCATAACATGTTCCATGACACTCTAACTAGGTTTATAACATGTTCCATGACACTCTAACTAGGTTAATAACATGTTCCATGACACTCTAACTAGGTTAATAACATGTTCCATGACACTCTAACTAGGTTAATAACATGTTCCATGACACTCTAACTAGGTTAATAACATGTTCCATGACACTCTAACTAGGTTAATAACATGTTCCATGACTCTCTAACTAGGTTTATAACATGTTCCATGACACTCTAACTAGGTTAATAACATGTTCCATGACACTCTAACTAGGTTAATACCATGTTCCATGACACTCTAACTAGGTTTATAACATGTTCCATGACACTCTAACTAGGTTAATAACATGTTCCATGACTCTCTAACTAGGTTTATAACATGTTCCATGACACTCTAACTACGTTAATAACATGTTCCATGACACTCTAACTAGGTTAATAACATGTTCCATGACACTCTAACTAGGTTCATAACATGTTCCATGACAATAACACTCTAACTAGGTTAATAACATGTTCCATGACAATTACACTCTAACTAGGTTAATAACATGTTCCATGACACTGACACTCTAACTAGGTTTATAACATGTTCCATTACAATAACACTCTAACTAGGTTAATAACATGTTCCATTACAATAACACTCTAACTAGGTTAATAACATGTTCCATGACACTCTAACTAGGTTAATAACATGTTCCATTACAATAACACCCTAAATAGGATTATAACATGTTCCATTACAATAACACTCTAACTAGGTTAATAAAATGTTCCATGACACTCTAACTAGGTTAATAACATGTTCCATGACACTCTAACTAGGTTAATAACATGTTCCATGACTCTCTAACTAGGTTTATAACATGTTCCATGACACTCTAACTAGGTTAATAACATGTTCCATGACACTCTAACTAGGTTAATAACATGTTCCATGACACTCTAACTAGGTTTATAACATGTTCCATGACACTCTAACTAGGTTAATAACATGTTCCATGACACTCTAACTAGGTTAATAACATGTTCCATGACACTCTAACTAGGTTAATAACATGTTCCATGACACTCTAACTAGGTTCATAACATGTTCCATGACACTCTAACTAGGTTAATAACATGTTCCATGACACTCTAACTAGGTTAATAACATGTTCCATGACACTCTAACTAGGTTTATAACATGTTCCATGACACTCTAACTAGGTTAATAACATGTTCCATGACTCTCTAACTAGGTTTATAACATGTTCCATGACACTCTAACTAGGTTAATAACATGTTCCATGACACTCTAACTAAGTTAATAACATGTTCCATGACACTCTAACTAGGTTTATAACATGTTCCATGACACTCTAACTAGGTTAATAACATGTTCCATGACTCTCTAACTAGGTTTATAACATGTTCCATGACACTCTAACTAGGTTAATAACATGTTCCATGACACTCTAACTAGGTTAATAACATGTTCCATGACACTCTAACTAGGTTCATAACATGTTCCATGACAATAACACTCTAACTAGGTTAATAACATGTTCCATGACAATTACACTCTAACTAGGTTAATAACATGTTCCATGACACTGACACTCTAACTAGGTTTATAACATGTTCCATTACAATAACACTCTAACTAGGTTAATAACATGTTCCATTACAATAACACTCTAACTAGGTTAATAACATGTTCCATGACACTCTAACTAGGTTAATAACATGTTCCATGACACTCTAACTAGGTTAATAACATGTTCCATTAAACTCTAACTAGGTTTATAACATGTTCCATGACAATAACACTCTAACTAGGTTGATAACATGTTCCATTACACTCTAACTAGGTTTATAACATGTTCCATGACAATAAAACTCTAACTAGGTTTATAACATGTTCCATGACAATAACACTCTAACTAGGTTTATAACATGTTCCATGACAATTACACTCTAACTAGATTAATAACATGTTCCATGACAATAACACTCTAACTAGGTTTATAACATGTTCCATGACACTAACACTCTAACTAGGTTTATAACGTGTTCCATGACACTAACACTCTAACTAGGTTTATAACATGTTCCATGACAATAACACTCTAACTAGGTTTATAACATGTTCCATGACAATTACACTCTAACTAGGTTTATAACATGTTCCATGACGCTCTAACTAGGTTTATAACATGTTCCATGACACTCTAACTAGGTTAAAAACATGTTCCATGACACTCTAACTAGGTTAATAACATGTTCCATGACACTCTAACTAGGTTTATAACATGTTCCATGACACTCTAACTAGGTTAATAACATGTTCCATGACACTCTAACTAAGTTAATAACATGTTCCATGACACTCTAACTAGGTTTATAACATGTTCCATGACACTCTAACTAGGTTAATAACATGTTCCATGACTCTCTAACTAGGTTTATAACATGTTCCATGACACTCTAACTAGGTTAATAACATGTTCCATGACACTCTAACTAGGTTAATAACATGTTCCATGACACTCTAACTAGGTTCATAACATGTTCCATGACAATAACACTCTAACTAGGTTAATAACATGTTCCATGACAATTACACTCTAACTAGGTTAATAACATGTTCCATGACACTGACACTCTAACTAGGTTTATAACATGTTCCATTACAATAACACTCTAACTAGGTTAATAACATGTTCCATTACAATAACACTCTAACTAGGTTAATAACATGTTCCATGACACTCTAACTAGGTTAATAACATGTTCCATGACACTCTAACTAGGTTAATAACATGTTCCATTAAACTCTAACTAGGTTTATAACATGTTCCATGACAATAACACTCTAACTAGGTTGATAACATGTTCCATTACACTCTAACTAGGTTTATAACATGTTCCATGACAATAAAACTCTAACTAGGTTTATAACATGTTCCATGACAATAACACTCTAACTAGGTTTATAACATGTTCCATGACAATTACACTCTAACTAGGTTAATAACATGTTCCATGACAATAACACTCTAACTAGGTTTATAACATGTTCCATGACACTAACACTCTAACTAGGTTTATAACGTGTTCCATGACACTAACACTCTAACTAGGTTTATAACATGTTCCATGACAATAACACTCTAACTAGGTTTATAACATGTTCCATGACAATTACACTCTAACTAGGTTTATAACATGTTCCATGACGCTCTAACTAGGTTTATAACATGTTCCATGACACTCTAACTAGGTTAAAAACATGTTCCATGACACTCTAACTAGGTTAATAACATGTTCCATGACACTCTAACTAGGTTTATAACATGTTCCATGACACTCTAACTAGGTTACTAACATGTTCCATGACTCTCTAACTAGGTTTATAACATGTTCCATGACACTCTAACTAGGTTAATAACATGTTCCATGACACTCTAACTAGGTTAATAACATGTTCTATGACACTCTAACTAGGTTTATAACATGTTCCATGACACTCTAACTAGGTTAATAACATGTTCCATGACACTCTAACTAGGTTCATAACATGTTCCATGACACTCTAACTAGGTTCATAACATGTTCCATGACACTAACACTCTAACTAGGTTTATAACGTGTTCCATGACACTAACACTCTAACTAGGTTTATAACATGTTCCATGACAATTACACTCTAACTAGGTTTATAACATGTTCCATGACACTCTAACTAGGTTTATAACATGTTCCGTGACACTCTAACTAGGTTAATAACATGTTCCATGACACTCTAACTAGGTTTATAACATGTTCCATGACACTCTAACTAGGTTAATAACATGTTCCATGACACTCTAACTAGGTTAATAACATGTTCCATGACACTCTAACTAGGTTTATAACATGTTCCATGACACTCTAACTAGGTTAATAACATGTTCCATGACTCTCTAACTAGGTTTATAACATGTTCCATGACACTCTAACTAGGTTAATAACATGTTCCATGACACTCTAACTAGGTTAATAACATGTTCCATGACACTCTAACTAGGTTTATAACATGTTCCATGACACTCTAACTAGGTTAATAACATGTTCCATGACTCTCTAACTAGGTTTATAACATGTTCCATGACACTCTAACTAGGTTAATAACATGTTTCATGACACTCTAACTAGGTTTATAACATGTTCCATGACACTCTAACTAGGTTCATAACATGTTCCATGACAATAACACTCTAACTAGGTTAATAACATGTTCCATGACAATTACACTCTAACTAGGTTAATAACATGTTCCATGACACTGACACTCTAACTAGGTTTATAACATGTTCCATTACAATAACACTCTAACTAGGTTAATAACATGTTCCATTACAATAACACTCTAACTAGGTTATTAACATGTTCCATGACACTCTAACTAGGTTAATAACATGTTCCATTACAATAACACCCTAAATAGGATTATAACATGTTCCATTACAATAACACTCTAACTAGGTTAATAAAATGTTCCATGACACTCTAACTAGGTTAATAACATGTTCCATGACACTCTAACTAGGTTAATAACATGTTCCATTAAACTCTAACTAGGTTTATAACATGTTCCATGACAATAACACCTTAACTAGGTTGATAACATGTTCCATTACACTCTAACTAGGTTTATAACATGTTCCATGACAATAACACTCTAACTAGGTTAATAACATGTTCCATGACAATAACACTCTAACTAGGTTTATAACATGTTCCATGACAATTACACTCTAACTAGGTTAATAACATGTTCCATGACAATTACACTCTAACTAGGTTTATAACATGTTCCATGACAATAACACTCTAACTGGGTTAATAAAATGTTCCATTACAATAACACTCTAACTAGGTTTATAACATGTTCCATGACACTAACACTCTAACTAGGTTAATAACATGTTCCATTACAATAACACTCTAACTAGGTTTATAACATGTTCCATGACAATAACACTCTAACTAGGTTAACAGCATGTTCCATGACAATTACACTCTAACTAGGTTAATAACATGTTCCATGACACTCTAACTAGGATTATAACATGTTCCATTACAATAACACTCTAACTAGGTTAATAACATGTTCCATGACACTCTAACTAGTTTAATAACATGTTCCATGACACTCTAACTAGGATTATAACATGTTCCATGACAATAACAGTCTAACTAGGTTAATAACATGTTCCATGACAGTAACACTCTAACTAGGTTTATAACATGTTCCATGACAGTAACACTCTAACTAGGTTTATAACATGTTCCATGACAATAACACTCTAAATAGGTTAATAACATGTTCCATGACACTCTAACTAGGTTAATAAGATGTACCATGACACTCTAACTAGGTTAATAACATGTTCCACTATAATGACCATGACACTCTAATTAGGTTAATAACATGTTCCATGACACTCTAACTAGGTTAATAACATGTTCCATGACACTCTAACTAGGTTAATAACATGTTCCATGACACTCTAACTAGGTTTATAACATGTTCCATTATAATGACCATGACACTCTAACTAGGTTAATAACATGTTCCATGACAATTACACTCTAACTAGGTTTATAACATGTTCCATGACAATAACACTCTAACTGGGTTAATAACATGTTCCATTACAATAACACTCTAACTAGGTTTATAACATGTTCCATGACACTAACACTCTAACTAGGTTAATAACATGTTCCATTACAATAACACTCTAACTAGGTTTATAACATGTTCCATGACAATAACACTCTAACTAGGTTAATAACATGTTCCATGACAATTACACTCTAACTAGGTTAATAACATGTTCCATGACACTCTAACTAGGATTATAACATGTTCCATTACAATAACGCTCTAACTAGGTTAATAACATGTTCCATGACACTCTAACTAGTTTAATAACATGTTCCATGACACTCTAACTAGGATTATAACATGTTCCATTACAATAACAGTCTAACTAGGTTAATAACATGTTCCATGACAGTAACACTCTAACTAGGTTTATAACATGTTCCATGACAATAACACTCTAACTAGGTTAATAACATGTTCCATGACACTCTAACTAGGATTATAACATGTTCCATGACAGTAACACGCTAACTAGGTTTATAACATGTTCCATGACAATAACACTCTAACTAGGTTAATAACATGTTCCATGACACTCTAACTAGGTTAATAAGATGTTCCATGACACTCTAACTAGGTTAATAACATGTTCCACTATAATGACCATGACACTCTAACTAGGTTTATAACATGTTCCATTATAATGACCATGACACTCTAACTAGGTTAATAACATGTTCCATGACACTCTAACTAGGTTAATAACATGTTCCATGACACTCTAACTAGGTTAATAACATGTTCCATGACACTTTAACTAGGTTCATAACATGTTCCATGACACTCTAACTAGGTTAATAACATGTTCCTTGACAATAACACTCTATCTAGGTATATACCATATTCCATGAGACTCTAACTAGGTTAATAACATGTTCCATGACACTCTAACTAGGTTAATAACATGTTCCTTGACAATAACACTCTATCTAGGTATATACCATATTCCATGAGACTCTAACTAGGTTAATAACATGTTCCATGACACTCTAACTAGGTTAATAACATGTTCCATGACAATAACACCCTAACTAGGTTTATAACATGTTCCATGACAATAACACTCTAACTAGGTTAATAACATCTTCCATGACACTCTAACTAGGTTTATAACATGTTCCATGACACTCTAACTAGGTTAATAACATGTTCCATGACAATAACAGTCTAACTAGGTTTATAACAAGTTCAATTATAATAACACTCTAACTAGGTTAATAACATGTTCCATGACACTCTAACTAGGACTATAACATGTTCCATGACACTAACACTCTAACTAGGTTAATAACATGTTCCATTACAATAACACTCTAACTAGGTTTATAACATGTTCCATGACAATAACACTCTAACTAGGTTAATAACATGTTCCATGACAATTACACTCTAACTAGGTTAATAACATGTTCCATGACACTCTAACTAGGTTAATAACATGCTCCATGACACTCTAACTAGGTTAATAACATGTTCCATGACACTCTAACTAGGTTTATAACATGTTCCATGACACTCTAACTAGGTTTATAACATGTTCCATGACACTCTAACTAGGTTAATAACATGTTCCATGACACTCTAACTAGGATTATAACATGTTCCATTACAATAACACTCTAACTAGGTTAATAACATGTTCCATGACACTCTAACTAGTTTAATAACATGTTCCATGACACTCTAACTAGGATTATAACATGTTCCATGACAATTACACTCTAACTAGGTTAATAACATGTTCCATGACACTCTAACTAGGTTAATAACATGCTCCATGACACTCTAACTAGGTTAATAACATGTTCCATGACACTCTAACTAGGTTTATAACATGTTCCATGACACTCTAACTAGGTTTATAACATGTTCCATGACACTCTAACTAGGTTAATAACATGTTCCATGACACTCTAACTAGGATTATAACATGTTCCATTACAATAACACTCTAACTAGGTTAATAACATGTTCCATGACACTCTAACTAGTTTAATAACATGTTCCATGACACTCTAACTAGGATTATAACATGTTCCATGACAATAACAGTCTAACTAGGTTAATAACATGTTCCATGACAGTAACACTCTAACTAGGTTTATAACATGTTCCATGACAATAACACTCTGACTAGGTTAATAACATGTTCCATGACACTCTAACTAGGATTATAACATGTTCCATGACAATAACACTCTAACTAGGTTAATAACATGTTCCATGACACTCTAACTAGGTTAATAAGATGTTCCATGACACTCTAACTAGGTTAATAACATGTTCCACTATAATGACCATGACACTCTAACTAGGTTTATAACATGTTCCATTATAATGACCATGACACTCTAACTAGGTTAATAACATGTTCCATGACACTCTAACTAGGTTAATAACATGTTCCATGACACTCTAACTAGGTTAATAACATGTTCCATGACACTCTAACTAGGTTTATAACATGTTCCATTATAATGACCATGACACTCTAACTAGGTTAATAACATGTTCCATGACACTCTAACTAGGTTAATAACATGTTCCATTACACTCTAACTAGGTTAATAACATGTTCCATGACACTTTAACTAGGTTCATAACATGTTCCATGACACTCTAACTAGGTTAATAACATGTTCCTTGACAATAACACTCTATCTAGGTATATACCATATTCCATGAGACTCTAACTAGGTTAATAACATGTTCCATGACACTCTAACTAGGTTAATAACATGTTCCATGACAATAACACCCTAACTAGGTTTATAACATGTTCCATGACAATAACACTCTAACTAGGTTAATAACATCTTCCATGACACTCTAACTAGGATTATAACATGTTCCATGACAATAACAGTCTAACTAGGTTAATAACATGTTCCATGACAGTAACACTCTAACTAGGTGTATAACATGTTCCATGACAATAACACTCTAACTAGGTTAATAACATGTTCCATGACACTCTAACTAGGATTATAACATGTTCCATGACAGTAACACTCTAACTAGGTTTATAACATGTTCCATGACAATAACACTCTAACTAGGTTAATAACATGTTCCATGACACTCTAACTAGGTTAATAAGATGTTCCATGACACTCTAACTAGGTTAATAACATGTTCCACTATAATGACCATGACACTCTAACTAGGTTTATAACATGTTCCATTATAATGACCATGACACTCTAACTAGGTTAATAACATGTTCCATGACACTCTAACTAGGTTAATAACATGTTCCATGACACTCTAACTAGGTTAATAACATGTTCCATGACACTCTAACTAGGTTTATAACATGTTCCATTATATTGACCATGACACTCTAACTAGGTTAATAACATGTTCCATGACACTCTAACTAGGTTAATAACATGTTCCATGACACTCTAACTAGGTTAATAACATGTTCCATGACACTTTAACTAGGTTCATAACATGTTCCATGACACTCTAACTAGGTTAATAACATGTTCCTTGACAATAACACTCTATCTAGGTATATACCATATTCCATGAGACTCTAACTAGGTTAATAACATGTTCCATGACACTCTAACTAGGTTAATAACATGTTCCTTGACAATAACACTCTATCTAGGTATATACCATATTCCATGAGACTCTAACTAGGTTAATAACATGTTCCATGACACTCTAACTAGGTTAATAACATGTTCCATGACACTCTAACTAGGTTAATAACATGTTCCATGACACTCTAACTAGGTTAATAACATGTTCCATGACACTTTAACTAGGTTCATAACATGTTCCATGACACTCTAACTAGGTTAATAACATGTTCCTTGACAATAACACTCTATCTAGGTATATACCATATTCCATGAGACTCTAACTAGGTTAATAACATGTTCCATGACACTCTAACTAGGTTAATAACATGTTCCTTGACAATAACACTCTATCTAGGTATATACCATATTCCATGAGACTCTAACTAGGTTAATAACATCTTCCATGACACTCTAACTAGGTTTATAACATGTTCCATGACACTCTAACTAGGTTAATAACATGTTCCATGACAATAACAGTCTAACTAGGTTTATAACAAGTTCAATTATAATAACACTCTAACTAGGTTAATAACATGTTCCATGACACTCTAACTAGGACTATAACATGTTCCATGACACTAACACTCTAACTAGGTTAATAACATGTTCCATTACAATAACACTCTAACTAGGTTTATAACATGTTCCATGACAATAACACTCTAACTAGGTTAATAACATGTTCCATGACAATTACACTCTAACTAGGTTAATAACATGTTCCATGACACTCTAACTAGGTTAATAACATGCTCCATGACACTCTAACTAGGTTAATAACATGTTCCATGACACTCTAACTAGGTTTATAACATGTTCCATGACACTCTAACTAGGTTAATAAGATGTTCCATGACACTCTAACTAGGTTAATAACATGTTCCACTATAATGACCATGACACTCTAACTAGGTTTATAACATGTTCCATTATAATGACCATGACACTCTAACTAGGTTAATAACATGTTCCATGACACTCTAACTAGGTTAATAACATGTTCCATGACACTCTAACTAGGTTAATAACATGTTCCATGACACTCTAACTAGGTTTATAACATGTTCCATTATAATGACCATGACACTCTAACTAGGTTAATAACATGTTCCATGACACTCTAACTAGGTTAATAACATGTTCCATGACACTCTAACTAGGTTAATAACATGTTCCATGACACTTTAACTAGGTTCATAACATGTTCCATGACACTCTAACTAGGTTAATAACATGTTCCTTGACAATAACACTCTATCTAGGTATATACCATATTCCATGAGACTCTAACTAGGTTAATAACATGTTCCATGACACTCTAACTAGGTTAATAACATGTTCCTTGACAATAACACTCTATCTAGGTATATACCATATTCCATGAGACTCTAACTAGGTTAATAACATGTTCCATGACACTCTAACTAGGTTAATAACATGTTCCATGACAATAACACCCTAACTAGGTTTATAACATGTTCCATGACAATAACACTCTAACTAGGTTAATAACATCTTCCATGACACTCTAACTAGGTTTATAACATGTTCGATGACACTCTAACTAGGTTAATAACATGTTCCATGACAATAACAGTCTAACTAGGTTTATAACAAGTTCAATTATAATAACACTCTAACTAGGTTAATAACATGTTCCATGACACTCTAACTAGGACTATAACATGTTCCATGACACTAACACTCTAACTAGGTTAATAACATGTTCCATTACAATAACACTCTAACTAGGTTTATAACATGTTCCATGACAATAACACTCTAACTAGGTTAATAACATGTTCCATGATAATTACACTCTAACTAGGTTAATAACATGTTCCATGACACTCTAACTAGGTTAATAACATGCTCCATGACACTCTAACTAGGTTAATAACATGTTCCATGACACTCTAACTAGGTTTATAACATGTTCCATGACACTCTAACTAGGTTTATAACATGTTCCATGACACTCTAACTAGGTTAATAACATGTTCCATGACACTCTAACTAGTTTAATAACATGTTCCATGACACTCTAACTAGGATTATAACATGTTCCATGACAATAACAGTCTAACTAGGTTAATAACATGTTGCATGACAGTAACACTCTAACTAGGTTTATCACATGTTCCATGACAATAACACTCTGACTAGGTTAATAACATGTTCCATGACACTCTAACTAGGATTATAACATGTTCCATGACAATAACACTCTAACTAGGTTAATAACATGTTCCATGACACTCTAACTAGGTTAATAAGATGTTCCATGACACTCTAACTAGGTTAATAACATGTTCCACTATAATGACCATGACACTCTAACTAGGTTTATAACATGTTCCATTATAATGACCATGACACTCTAACTAGGTTAATAACATGTTCCATGACACTCTAACTAGGTTAATAACATGTTCCATGACACTCTAACTAGGTTAATAACATGTTCCATGACACTCTAACTAGGTTTATAACATGTTCCATTATAATGACCATGACACTCTAACTAGGTTAATAACATGTTCCATGACACTCTAACTAGGTTAATAACATGTTCCATGACACTCTAACTAGGTTAATAACATGTTCCATGACACTTTAACTAGGTTCATAACATGTTCCATGACACTCTAACTAGGTTAATAACATGTTCCTTGACAATAACACTCTATCTAGGTATATACCATATTCCATGAGACTCTAACTAGGTTAATAACATTTTCCATGACACTCTAACTAGGTTAATAACATGTTCCATGACAATAACACCCTAACTAGGTTTATAACATGTTCCATGACAATAACACTCTAACTAGGTTAATAACATCTTCCATGACACTCTAACTAGGTTTATAACATGTTCGATGACACTCTAACTAGGTTAATAACATGTTCCATGACAATAACAGTCTAACTAGGTTTATAACAAGTTCAATTATAATAACACTCTAACTAGGTTAATAACATGTTCCATGACACTCTAACTAGGACTATAACATGTTCCATGACACTAACACTCTAACTAGGTTAATAACATGTTCCATTACAATAACACTCTAACTAGGTTTATAACATGTTCCATGACAATAACACTCTAACTAGGTTAATAACATGTTCCATGACAATTACACTCTAACTAGGTTAATAACATGTTCCATGACACTCTAACTAGGTTAATAACATGCTCCATGACACTCTAACTAGGTTAATAACATGTTCCATGACACTCTAACTAGGTTTATAACATGTTCCATGACACTCTAACTAGGTTTATAACATGTTCCATGACACTCTAACTAGGTTAATAACATGTTCCATGACACTCTAACTAGTTTAATAACATGTTCCATGACACTCTAACTAGGATTATAACATGTTCCATGACAATAACAGTCTAACTAGGTTAATAACATGTTCCATGACAGTAACACTCTAACTATGTTTATCACATGTTCCATGACAATAACACTCTGACTAGGTTAATAACATGTTCCATGACACTCTAACTAGGATTATAACATGTTCCATGACAATAACAATCTAAATAGGTTAATAACATGTTCCATGACACTCTAACTAGGTTAATAACATGTTCCACTATAATGACCATGACACTCTAACTAGGTTTATAACATGTTCCATTATAATGACCATGACACTCTAACTAGGTTAATAACATGTTCCATGACACTCTAACTAGGTTAATAACATGTTCCATGACACTCTAACTAGGTTAATAACATGTTCCATGACACTCTAACTAGGTTTATAACATGTTCCATTATAATGACCATGACACTCTAACTAGGTTAATAACATGTTCCATGACACTCTAACTAGGTTAATAACATGTTCCATGACACTCTAACTAGGTTCATAACATGTTCCATGACACTTTAACTAGGTTCATAACATGTTCCATGACACTCTAACTAGGTTAATAACATGCTCCTTGACAATAACACTCTATCTAGGTATATACCATATTCCATGAGACTCTAACTAGGTTAATAACATGTTCCATGACACTCTAACTAGGTTAATAACATGTTCCATGACAATAACACCCTAACTAGGTTTATAACATGTTCCATGACAATAACACTCTAACTAGGTTAATAACATCTTCCATGACACTCTAACTAGGTTTATAACATGTTCCATGACACTCTAACTAGGTTAATAACATGTTCCATGACAATAACACTCTAACTAGGTTTATAACAAGTTCAATTATAATAACACTCTAACTAGGTTAATAACATGTTCCATGACACTCTAACTAGGACTATAACATGTTCCATGACACTAACACTCTAACTAGGTTAATAACATGTTCCATTAAAATAACACTCTAACTAGGTTTATAACATGTTCCATGACAATAACACCCTAACTAGGTTAATAACATGTTCCATGACAATAACAGTCTAACTAGGTTTATAACAAGTTCAATTATAATAACACTCTAACTAGGTTAATAACATGTTCCATGACACTCTAACTAGGACTATAACATGTTCCATGACACTAACACTCTAACTAGGTTAATAACATGTTCCATTACAATAACACTCTAACTAGGTTTATAACATGTTCCATGACAATAACACTCTAACTAGGTTAATAACATGTTCCATGACAATTACACTCTAACTAGGTTAATAACATGTTCCATGACACTCTAACTAGGTTAATAACATGCTCCATGACACTCTAACTAGGTTAATAACATGTTCCATGACACTCTAACTAGGTTTATAACATGTTCCATGACACTCTAACTAGGTTAATAAGATGTTCCATGACACTCTAACTAGGTTAATAACATGTTCCACTATAATGACCATGACACTCTAACTAGGTTTATAACATGTTCCATTATAATGACCATGACACTCTAACTAGGTTAATAACATGTTCCATGACACTCTAACTAGGTTAATAACATGTTCCATGACACTCTAACTAGGTTAATAACATGTTCCATGACACTCTAACTAGGTTTATAACATGTTCCATTATAATGACCATGACACTCTAACTAGGTTAATAACATGTTCCATGACACTCTAACTAGGTTAATAACATGTTCCATGACACTCTAACTAGGTTAATAACATGTTCCATGACACTTTAACTAGGTTCATAACATGTTCCATGACACTCTAACTAGGTTAATAACATGTTCCTTGACAATAACACTCTATCTAGGTATATACCATATTCCATGAGACTCTAACTAGGTTAATAACATGTTCCATGACACTCTAACTAGGTTAATAACATGTTCCTTGACAATAACACTCTATCTAGGTATATACCATATTCCATGAGACTCTAACTAGTTTAATAACATGTTCCATGACACTCTAACTAGGTTAATAACATGTTCCATGACAATAACACCCTAACTAGGTTTATAACATGTTCCATGACAATAACACTCTAACTAGGTTAATAACATCTTCCATGACACTCTAACTAGGTTTATAACATGTTCGATGACACTCTAACTAGGTTAATAACATGTTCCATGACAATAACAGTCTAACTAGGTTTATAACAAGTTCAATTATAATAACACTCTAACTAGGTTAATAACATGTTCCATGACACTCTAACTAGGACTATAACATGTTCCATGACACTAACACTCTAACTAGGTTAATAACATGTTCCATTACAATAACACTCTAACTAGGTTTATAACATGTTCCATGACAATAACACTCTAACTAGGTTAATAACATGTTCCATGACAATTACACTCTAACTAGGTTAATAACATGTTCCATGACACTCTAACTAGGTTAATAACATGCTCCATGACACTCTAACTAGGTTAATAACATGTTCCATGACACTCTAACTAGGTTTATAACATGTTTCATGACACTCTAACTAGGTTTATAACATGTTCCATGACACTCTAACTAGGTTAATAACATGTTCCATGACACTCTAACTAGTTTAATAACATGTTCCATGACACTCTAACTAGGATTATAACATGTTCCATGACAATAACAGTCTAACTAGGTTAATAACATGTTCCATGACAGTAACACTCTAACTAGGTTTATCACATGTTCCATGACAATAACACTCTGACTAGGTTAATAACATGTTCCATGACACTCTAACTAGGATTATAACATGTTCCATGACAATAACACTCTAACTAGGTTAATAACATGTTCCATGACACTCTAACTAGGTTAATAAGATGTTCCATGACACTCTAACTAGGTTAATAACATGTTCCACTATAATGACCATGACACTCTAACTAGGTTTATAACATGTTCCATTATAATGACCATGACACTCTAACTAGGTTAATAACATGTTCCATGACACTCTAACTAGGTTAATAACATGTTCCATGACACTCTAACTAGGTTAATAACATGTTCCATGACACTCTAACTAGGTTTATAACATGTTCCATTATAATGACCATGACACTCTAACTAGGTTAATAACATGTTCCATGACACTCTAACTAGGTTAATAACATGTTCCATGACACTCTAACTAGGTTAATAACATGTTCCATGACACTTTAACTAGGTTCATAACATGTTCCATGACACTCTAACTAGGTTAATAACATGTTCCTTGACAATAACACTCTATCTAGGTATATACCATATTCCATGAGACTCTAACTAGGTTAATAACATGTTCCATGACAATCTAACTAGGTTAATAACATGTTCCATGACAATAACACCCTAACTAGGTTTATAACATGTTCCATGACAATAACACTCTAACTAGGTTAATAACATCTTCCATGACACTCTAACTAGGTTTATAACATGTTCGATGACACTCTAACTAGGTTAATAACATGTTCCATGACAATAACAGTCTAACTAGGTTTATAACAAGTTCAATTATAATAACACTCTAACTAGGTTAATAACATGTTCCATGACACTCTAACTAGGACTATAACATGTTCCATGACACTAACACTCTAACTAGGTTAATAACATGTTCCATTACAATAACACTCTAACTAGGTTTATAACATGTTCCATGACAATAACACTCTAACTAGGTTAATAACATGTTCCATGACAATTACACTCTAACTAGGTTAATAACATGTTCCATGACACTCTAACTAGGTTAATAACATGCTCCATGACACTCTAACTAGGTTAATAACATGTTCCATGACACTCTAACTAGGTTTATAACATGTTCCATGACACTCTAACTAGGTTTATAACATGTTCCATGACACTCTAACTAGGTTAATAACATGTTCCATGACACTCTAACTAGTTTAATAACATGTTCCATGACACTCTAACTAGGATTATAACATGTTCCATGACAATAACAGTCTAACTAGGTTAATAACATGTTCCATGACAGTAACACTCTAACTATGTTTATCACATGTTCCATGACAATAACACTCTGACTAGGTTAATAACATGTTCCATGACACTCTAACTAGGATTATAACATGTTCCATGACAATAACACTCTAACTAGGTTAATAACATGTTCCATGACACTCTAACTAGGTTAATAAGATGTTCCATGACACTCTAACTAGGTTAATAACATGTTCCACTATAATGACCTTGACACTCTAACTAGGTTTATAACATGTTCCATTATAATGACCATGACACTCTAACTAGGTTAATAACATGTTCCATGACACTCTAACTAGGTTAATAACATGTTCCATGACACTCTAACTAGGTTAATAACATGTTCCATGACACTCTAACTAGGTTTATAACATGTTCCATTATAATGACCATGACACTCTAACTAGGTTAATAACATGTTCCATGACACTCTAACTAGGTTAATAACATGTTCCATGACACTCTAACTAGGTTAATAACATGTTCCATGACACTTTAACTAGGTTCATAACATGTTCCATGACACTCTAACTAGGTTAATAACATGTTCCTTGACAATAACACTCTATCTAGGTATATACCATATTCCATGAGACTCTAACTAGGTTAATAACATGTTCCATGACACTCTAACTAGGTTAATAACATGTTCCATGACAATAACACCCTAACTAGGTTTATAACATGTTCCATGACAATAACACTCTAACTAGGTTAATAACATCTTCCATGACACTCTAACTAGGTTTATAACATGTTCCATGACACTCTAACTAGGTTAATAACATGTTCCATGACAATAACACTCTAACTAGGTTTATAACAAGTTCAATTATAATAACACTCTAACTAGGTTAATAACATGTTCCATGACACTCTAACTAGGACTATAACATGTTCCATGACACTAACACTCTAACTAGGTTAATAACATATTCCATTAAAATAACACTCTAACTAGGTTTATAACATGTTCCATGACAATAACACCCTAACTAGGTTTATAACATGTTCCATGACAATAACACTCTAACTAGGTTAATAACATCTTCCATGACACTCTAACTAGGTTTATAACATGTTCCATGACACTCTAACTAGGTTAATAACATGTTCCATGACAATAACACTCTAACTAGGTTTATAACAAGTTCAATTATAATAACACTCTAACTAGGTTAATAACATGTTCCATGACACTCTAACTAGGACTATAACATGTTCCATGACACTAACACTCTAACTAGGTTAATAACATGTTCCATTACAATAACACTCTAACTAGGTTTATAACATGTTCCATGACAATAACACTCTAACTAGGTTAATAACATGTTCCATGACAATTACACTCTAACTAGGTTAATAACATGTTCCATGACACTCTAACTAGGTTAATAACATGCTCCATGACACTCTAACTAGGTTAATAACATGTTCCATGACACTCTAACTAGGTTTATAACATGTTCCATGACACTCTAACTAGGTTAATAAGATGTTCCATGACACTCTAACTAGGTTAATAACATGTTCCACTATAATGACCATGACACTCTAACTAGGTTTATAACATGTTCCATTATAATGACCATGACACTCTAACTAGGTTAATAACATGTTCCATGACACTCTAACTAGGTTAATAACATGTTCCATGACACTCTAACTAGGTTAATAACATGTTCCATGACACTCTAACTAGGTTAATAACATGCTCCATGACACTCTAACTAGGTTAATAACATGTTCCATGACAATAACACTCTAACTAGGTTTATAACAAGTTCAATTATAATAACACTCTAACTAGGTTAATAACATGTTCCATGACACTCTAACTAGGACTATAACATGTTCCATGACACTAACACTCTAACTAGGTTAATAACATGTTCCATTAAAATAACACTCTAACTAGGTTTATAACATGTTCCATGACAATAACACCCTAACTAGGTTTATAACATGTTCCATGACAATAACACTCTAACTAGGTTAATAACATCTTCCATGACACTCTAACTAGGTTTATAACATGTTCCATGACACTCTAACTAGGTTAATAACATGTTCCATTACAATAACACTCTAACTAGGTTTATAACATGTTCCATGACAATAACACTCTAACTAGGTTAATAACATGTTCCATGACAATTACACTCTAACTAGGTTAATAACATGTTCCATGACACTCTAACTAGGTTAATAACATGCTCCATGACACTCTAACTAGGTTAATAACATGTTCCATGACACTCTAACTAGGTTTATAACATGTTCCATGACACTCTAACTAGGTTAATAAGATGTTCCATGACACTCTAACTAGGTTAATAACATGTTCCACTATAATGACCATGACACTCTAACTAGGTTTATAACATGTTCCATTATAATGACCATGACACTCTAACTAGGTTAATAACATGTTCCATGACACTCTAACTAGGTTAATAACATGTTCCATGACACTCTAACTAGGTTAATAACATGTTCCATGACACTCTAACTAGGTTAATAACATGCTCCATGACACTCTAACTAGGTTAATAACATGTTCCATGACAATAACACTCTAACTAGGTTTATAACAAGTTCAATTATAATAACACTCTAACTAGGTTAATAACATGTTCCATGACACTCTAACTAGGACTATAACATGTTCCATGACACTAACACTCTAACTAGGTTAATAACATGTTCCATTAAAATAACACTCTAACTAGGTTTATAACATGTTCCATGACAATAACACCCTAACTAGGTTTATAACATGTTCCATGACAATAACACTCTAACTAGGTTAATAACATCTTCCATGACACTCTAACTAGGTTTATAACATGTTCCATGACACTCTAACTAGGTTAATAACATGTTCCATGACAATAACACTCTAACTAGGTTTATAACAAGTTCAATTATAATAACACTCTAACTAGGTTAATAACATGTTCCATGACACTCTAACTAGGACTATAACATGTTCCATGACACTAACACTCTAACTAGGTTAATAACATGTTCCATTACAATAACACTCTAACTAGGTTTATAACATGTTCCATGACAATAACACTCTAACTAGGTTAATAACATGTTCCATGACAATTACACTCTAACTAGGTTAATAACATGTTCCATGACACTCTAACTAGGTTAATAACATGCTCCATGACACTCTAACTAGGTTAATAACATGTTCCATGACACTCTAACTAGGTTTATAACATGTTCCATGACACTCTAACTAGGTTAATAAGATGTTCCATGACACTCTAACTAGGTTAATAACATGTTCCACTATAATGACCATGACACTCTAACTAGGTTTATAACATGTTCCATTATAATGACCATGACACTCTAACTAGGTTAATAACATGTTCCATGACACTCTAACTAGGTTAATAACATGTTCCATGACACTCTAACTAGGTTAATAACATGTTCCATGACACTCTAACTAGGTTAATAACATGCTCCATGACACTCTAACTAGGTTAATAACATGTTCCATGACACTCTAACTAGGTTTATAACATGTTCCATGACACTCTAACTAGGTTTATAACATGTTCCATGACACTCTAACTAGGTTAATAACATGTTCCATGACACTCTAACTAGGATTATAACATGTTCCATGACAATAACACTCTAACTAGGTTAATAACATGTTCCATGACACTCTAACTAGGTTAATAACATGTTCCATGACACTCTAACTAGGATTATAACATGTTCCATGACAATAACACTCTAACTAGGTTTATAACATGTTCCATGACAATTACACTCTAACTAGGTTAATAACATGTTCCATGACAATAACACTCTAACTAGGTTTATAACATGTTCCATGACACTAACACTCTAACTAGGTTAATAACATGTTCCATTACAATAACACTCTAACTAGGTTTATAACATGTTCCATGACACTAACACTCTAACTAGGTTAATAACATGTTCCATGACACTTTAACTAGGTTTATAACATGTTCCGTGACAATAACACTCTAACTAGGTTAATAACATGTTCCATGACACTCTAACTAGGACTATAACATGTTCCATGACACTAACGCTCTAACTAGGTTAATAACATGTTCCATTAAAATAACACTCTAACTAGGTTTATAACATGTTCCATGACAATAACACCCTAACTAGGTTTATAACATGTTCCATGACAATAACACTCTAACTAGGTTAATAACATCTTCCATGACACTATAACTAGGTTTATAACATGTTCCATGACACTCTAACTAGGTTAATAACATGTTCCATGACAATAACACTCTAACTAGGTTTATAACAAGTTCAATTATAATAACACTCTAACTAGGTTAATAACATGTTCCATGACACTCTAACTAGGACTATAACATGTTCCATGACACTAACACTCTAACTAGGTTAATAACATGTTCCATTACAATAACACTCTAACTAGGTTTATAACATGTTCCATGACAATAACACTCTAACTAGGTTAATAACATGTTCCATGACAATTACACTCTAACTAGGTTAATAACATGTTCCATGACACTCTAACTAGGTTAATAACATGCTCCATGACACTCTAACTAGGTTAATAACATGTTCCATGACACTCTAACTAGGTTTATAACATGTTCCATGACACTCTAACTAGGTTTATAACATGTTCCATGACACTCTAACTAGGTTAATAACATGTTCCATGACACTCTAACTAGGATTATAACATGTTCCATGACAATAACACTCTAACTAGGTTAATAACATGTTCCATGACACTCTAACTAGGTTAATAACATGTTCCATGACACTCTAACTAGGATTATAACATGTTCCATGACAATAACACTCTAACTAGGTTTATAACATGTTCCATGACAATTACACTCTAACTAGGTTAATAACATGTTCCATGACAATAACACTCTAACTAGGTTTATAACATGTTCCATGACACTAACACTCTAACTAGGTTAATAACATGTTCCATTACAATAACACTCTAACTAGGTTTATAACATGTTCCATGACACTAACACTCTAACTAGGTTAATAACATGTTCCATGACACTTTAACTAGGTTTATAACATGTTCCGTGACAATAACACTCTAACTAGGTTAATAACATGTTCCATTACACTCTAACTAGGTTTATAACATGTTCCAAGACAATAACACTCTAACTAGGTTAATAACATGTTCCATGACACTCTAACTAGGTTAATAACATGCTCCATGACACTCTAACTAGGTTAATAACATGTTCCATGACACTCTAACTAGGTTTATAACATGTTCCATGACACTCTAACTAGGTTAATAAGATGTTCCATGACACTCTAACTAGGTTAATAACATGTTCCACTATAATGACCATGACACTCTAACTAGGTTTATAACATGTTCCATTATAATGACCATGACACTCTAACTAGGTTAATAACATGTTCCATGACACTCTAACTAGGTTAATAACATGTTCCATGACACTCTAACTAGGTTAATAACATGTTCCATGACACTCTAACTAGGTTAATAACATGCTCCATGACACTCTAACTAGGTTAATAACATGTTCCATGACACTCTAACTAGGTTTATAACATGTTCCATGACACTCTAACTAGGTTTATAACATGTTCCATGACACTCTAACTAGGTTAATAACATGTTCCATGACACTCTAACTAGGATTATAACATGTTCCATGACAATAACACTCTAACTAGGTTAATAACATGTTCCATGACACTCTAACTAGGTTAATAACATGTTCCATGACACTCTAACTAGGATTATAACATGTTCCATGACAATAACACTCTAACTAGGTTTATAACATGTTCCATGACAATTACACTCTAACTAGGTTAATAACATGTTCCATGACAATAACACTCTAACTAGGTTTATAACATGTTCCATGACACTAACACTCTAACTAGGTTAATAACATGTTCCATTACAATAACACTCTAACTAGGTTTATAACATGTTCCATGACACTAACACTCTAACTAGGTTAATAACATGTTCCATGACACTTTAACTAGGTTTATAACATGTTCCGTGACAATAACACTCTAACTAGGTTAATAACATGTTCCATGACACTCTAACTAGGACTATAACATGTTCCATGACACTAACGCTCTAACTAGGTTAATAACATGTTCCATTAAAATAACACTCTAACTAGGTTTATAACATGTTCCATGACAATAACACCCTAACTAGGTTTATAACATGTTCCATGACAATAACACTCTAACTAGGTTAATAACATCTTCCATGACACTATAACTAGGTTTATAACATGTTCCATGACACTCTAACTAGGTTAATAACATGTTCCATGACAATAACACTCTAACTAGGTTTATAACAAGTTCAATTATAATAACACTCTAACTAGGTTAATAACATGTTCCATGACACTCTAACTAGGACTATAACATGTTCCATGACACTAACACTCTAACTAGGTTAATAACATGTTCCATTACAATAACACTCTAACTAGGTTTATAACATGTTCCATGACAATAACACTCTAACTAGGTTAATAACATGTTCCATGACAATTACACTCTAACTAGGTTAATAACATGTTCCATGACACTCTAACTAGGTTAATAACATGCTCCATGACACTCTAACTAGGTTAATAACATGTTCCATGACACTCTAACTAGGTTTATAACATGTTCCATGACACTCTAACTAGGTTTATAACATGTTCCATGACACTCTAACTAGGTTAATAACATGTTCCATGACACTCTAACTAGGATTATAACATGTTCCATGACAATAACACTCTAACTAGGTTAATAACATGTTCCATGACACTCTAACTAGGTTAATAACATGTTCCATGACACTCTAACTAGGATTATAACATGTTCCATGACAATAACACTCTAACTAGGTTTATAACATGTTCCATGACAATTACACTCTAACTAGGTTAATAACATGTTCCATGACAATAACACTCTAACTAGGTTTATAACATGTTCCATGACACTAACACTCTAACTAGGTTAATAACATGTTCCATTACAATAACACTCTAACTAGGTTTATAACATGTTCCATGACACTAACACTCTAACTAGGTTAATAACATGTTCCATGACACTTTAACTAGGTTTATAACATGTTCCGTGACAATAACACTCTAACTAGGTTAATAACATGTTCCATTACACTCTAACTAGGTTTATAACATGTTCCAAGACAATAACACTCTAACTAGGTTAATAACATGTTCCATTACACTCTAACTAGGTTTATAACATGTTCCAAGACAATAACACTCTAACTAGGTTAATAACATGTTCCATTACACTCTAACTAGGTTTATAACATGTTCCAAGACAATAACACTCTAACTAGGTTAATAACATGTTCCATGACAATAACACTCTAACTAGGTTTATAACATGTTCCATGACAATTACACTCTAACTAGGTTAATAACATGTTCCATGACACTAACACTCTAACTAGGTTAATAACATGTTCCATGACACTAACACTCTAACTAGGTTTATAACATGTTCCATGACACTAACACTCTAACTAGGTTAATAACATGTTCCATGACAATAACACTCTAACTAGGTTAATAACATGTTCCATGACACTAAGACTCTAACTAGGTTAATAACATGTTCCATGACAATAACACTCTAACTAGGTTAATAACATGTTCCATGACACTCTAACTAGGTTAATAACATGTTCCATGACAATAACACTCTAACTAGGTTAATAACATGTTCCATTACAATAACACTCTAACTAGGTTAATAACATGTTCCATGACACTAACACTCTAACTAGGTTAATAACATGTTCCATGACAATAACACTCTAACTAGGTTAATAACATGTTCCATGACACTAACACTCTAACTAGGTTAATAACATGTTCCATGACACTCTAACTAGGTTTATAACATGTTCCGTGACAATAACACTCTAACTAGGTTAATAACATGTTCCATTACACTCTAACTAGGTTTATAACATGTTCCAAGACAATAACACTCTAACTAGGTTAATAACATGTTCCATGACAATAAAACTCTAACTAGGTTTATAACATGTTCCATGACAATAACACTCTAACTAGGTTTATAACATGTTCCATGACAATTACACTCTAACTAGGTTAATAACATGTTCCATGACAATAACACTCTAACTAGGTTTATAACATGTTCCATGACACTAACACTCTAACTAGGTTTATAACGTGTTCCATGACACTAACACTCTAACTAGGTTTATAACATATTCCATGACAATAACACTCTAACTAGGTTTATAACATGTTCCATGACAATTACACTCTAACTAGGTTTATAACATGTTCCATGACGCTCTAACTAGGTTTATAACATGTTCCATGACACTCTAACTAGGTTAATAACATGTTCCATGACACTCTAACTAGGTTTATAACATGTTCCATGACACTCTAACTAGGTTAATAACATGTTCCATGACACTCTAACTAGGTTTATAACATGTTCCATGACACTCTAACTAGGTTAATAACATGTTCCATGACACTCTAACTAGGTTAATAACATGTTCCATGAAACTCTAACTAGGTTTATAACATGTTCCATGACACTCTAACTAGGTTAATAACATGTTCCATGACTCTCTAACTAGGTTTATAACATGTTCCATGACACTCTAACTAGGTTAATAACATGTTCCATGACACTCTAACTAGGTTAATAACATGTTCCATGACACTCTAACTAGGTTTATAACATGTTCCATGACACTCTAACTCGGTTAATAACATGTTCCATGACTCTCTAACTAGGTTTATAACATGTTCCATGACACTCTAACTAGGTTAATAACATGTTCCATGACACTCTAACTAGGTTAATAACATGTTCCATGACACTCTAACTAGGATTATAACATGTTCCATGACAATAACACTCTAACTAGGTTTATAACATGTTCCATGACAATTACACTCTAACTAGGTTAATAACATGTTCCATGACAATAACACTCTAACTAGGTTTATAACATGTTCCATGACACTAACACTCTAACTAGGTTAATAACATGTTCCATTACAAAAACACTCTAACTAGGTTTATAACATGTTCCATGACACTAACACTCTAACTAGGTTAATAACATGTTCCATGACACTTTAACTAGGTTTATAACATGTTCCGTGACAATAACACTCTAACTAGGTTAATAACATGTTCCATTACACTCTAACTAGGTTTATAACATGTTCCAAGACAATAACACTCTAACTAGGTTAATAACATGTTCCATTACACTCTAACTAGGTTTATAACATGTTCCAAGACAATAACACTCTAACTAGGTTAATAACATGTTCCATTACACTCTAACTAGGTTTATAACATGTTCCAAGACAATAACACTCTAACTAGGTTAATAACATGTTCCATGACAATAACACTCTAACTAGGTTTATAACATGGTCCATGACAATTACACTCTAACTAGGTTAATAACATGTTCCATGACACTAACACTCTAACTAGGTTAATAACATGTTCCATGACACTAACACTCTAACTAGGTTTATAACATGTTCCATGACACTAACACTCTAACTAGGTTAATAACATGTTCCATGACAATAACACTCTAACTAGGTTAATAACATGTTCCATGACACTAAGACTCTAACTAGGTTAATAACATGTTCCATGACAATAACACTCTAACTAGGTTAATAACATGTTCCATGACACTCTAACTAGGTTAATAACATGTTCCATGACAATAACCCTCTAACTAGGTTAATAACATGTTCCATGACAATAACACTCTAACTAGGTTAATAACATGTTCCATGACACTAACACTCTAACTAGGTTAATAACATGTTCCATGACACTAACACTCTAACTAGGTTAATAACATGTTCCATGACACTCTAACTAGGTTTATAACATGTTCCGTGACAATAACACTCTAACTAGGTTAATAACATGTTCCATTACACTCTAACTAGGTTTATAACATGTTCCAAGACAATAACACTCTAACTAGGTTAATAACATGTTCCATGACAATAAAACTCTAACTAGGTTTATAACATGTTCCATGACAATAACACTCTAACTAGGTTTATATCATGTTCCATGACAATTACACTCTAACTAGGTTAATAACATGTTCCATGACAATAACACTCTAACTAGGTTTATAACATGTTCCATGACACTAACACTCTAACTAGGTTTATAACGTGTTCCATGACACTAACACTCTAACTAGGTTTATAACATGTTCCATGACAATAACACTCTAACTAGGTTTATAACATGTTCCATGACAATTACACTCTAACTAGGTTTATAACATGTTCCATGACGCTCTAACTAGGTTTATAACATGTTCCATGACACTCTAACTAGGTTAATAACATGTTCCATGACACTCTAACTAGGTTTATAACATGTTCCATGACACTCTAACTAGGTTAATAACATGTTCCATGACACTCTAACTAGGTTTATAACATGTTCCATGACACTCTAACTAGGTTAATAACATGTTCCATGACACTCTAACTAGGTTAATAACATGTTCCATGAAACTCTAACTAGGTTTATAACATGTTCCATGACACTCTAACTAGGTTAATAACATGTTCCATGACTCTCTAACTAGGTTTATAACATGTTCCATGACACTCTAACTAGGTTAATAACATGTTCCATGACACTCTAACTAGGTTAATAACATGTTCCATGACACTCTAACTAGGTTTATAACATGTTCCATGACACTCTAACTCGGTTAATAACATGTTCCATGACTCTCTAACTAGGTTTATAACATGTTCCATGACACTCTAACTAGGTTAATAACATGTTCCATGACACTCTAACTAGGTTAATAACATGTTCCATGACACTCTAACTAGGTTCATAACATGTTCCATGACAATAACACTCTAACTAGGTTAATAACATGTTCCATGACAATTACACTCTAACTAGGTTAATAACATGTTCCATGACACTCTAACTAGGTTCATAACATGTTCCATGACACTAACACTCTAACTAGGTTAATAACATGTTCCATGACACTAACACTCTAACTAGGTTTATAACATGTTCCATGACACTAACACTCTAACTAGGTTAATAACATGTTCCATGACAATTACACTCTAACTAGGTTAATAACATGTTCCATGACAATAACACTCTAACTAGGTTAATAACATGTTCCATGACAATTACACTCTAACTAGGTTAATAACATGTTCCATGACACTCTAACTAGGTTCATAACATGTTCCATGACACTAACACTCTAACTAGGTTAATAACATGTTCCATGACACTAACACTCTAACTAGGTTTATAACATGTTCCATGACACTAACACTCTAACTAGGTTAATAACATGTTCCATGACAATAACACTCTAACTAGGTTAATAACATGTTCCATGACAATTACACTCTAACTAGGTTAATAACATGTTCCATGACACTCTAACTAGGTTCATAACATGTTCCATGACACTAACACTCTAACTAGGTTAATAACATGTTCCATGACACTAACACTCTAACTAGGTTTATAACATGTTCCATGACACTAACACTCTAACTAGGTTAATAACATGTTCCATGACAATAACACTCTAACTAGGTTAATAACATGTTCCATGACACTAAGACTCTAACTAGGTTAATAACATGTTCCATGACAATAACACTCTAACTAGGTTAATAACATGTTCCATGACACTCTAACTAGGTTAATAACATGTTCCATGACAATAACACTCTAACTAGGTTAAGAACATGTTCCATTACAATAACACTCTAACTAGGTTAATAACATGTTCCATGACTCTCTAACTAGGTTTATAACATGTTCCATGACACTCGAACTAGGTTAATAACATGTTCCATGACACTCTAACTAGGTTAATAACATGTTCCATGACACTCTAACTAGGTTTATAACATGTTCCATGACACTCTAACTAGGTTAATAACATGTTCCATGACACTCTAACTAGGTTAATAACATGTTCCATGACACTCTAACTAGGTTCATAACATGTTCCATGACACTCTAACTAGGTTCATAACATGTTCCATGACACTAGCACTCTAACTAGGTTTATAACGTGTTCCATGACACTAACACTCTAACTAGGTTTATAACATGTTCCATGACAATAACACTCTAACTAGGTTTATAACATGTTCCATGACAATTACACTCTAACTAGGTTTATAACATGTTCCATGACGCTCTAACTAGGTTTATAACATGTTCCATGACACTCTAACTAGGTTAATAACATGTTCCATGACACTCTAACTAGGTTTATAACATGTTCCATGACACTCTAACTAGGTTAATAACATGTTCCATGACACTCTAACTAGGTTTATAACATGTTCCATAACACTCTAACTAGGTTTATAACATGTTCCGTGACAATAACACTCTAACTAGGTTAATAACATGTTCCATTACACTCTAACTAGGTTTATAACATGTTCCAAGACAATAACACTCTAACTAGGTTAATAACATGTTCCATGACAATAAAAACTCTAACTAGGTTTATAACATGTTCCATGACAATAACACTCTAACTAGGTTTATAACATGTTCCATGACAATTACACTCTAACTAGGTTAATAACATGTTCCATGACAATAACACTCTAACTAGGTTTATAACATGTTCCATGACACTAACACTCTAACTAGGTTTATAACGTGTTCCATGACACTAACACTCTAACCAGGTTAATAACATGTTCCATGAAACTCTAACTAGGTTTATAACATGTTCCATGACACTCTAACTAGGTTAATAACATGTTCCATGACTCTCTAACTAGGTTTATAACATGTTCCATGACACTCTAACTAGGTTAATAACATGTTCCATGACACTCTAACTAGGTTAATAACATGTTCCATGACACTCTAACTAGGTTTATAACATGTTCCATGACACTCTAACTCGGTTAATAACATGTTCCATGACTCTCTAACTAGGTTTATAACATGTTCCATGACACTCTAACTAGGTTAATAACATGTTCCATGACACTCTAACTAGGTTAATAACATGTTCCATGACACTCTAACTAGGTTCATAACATGTTCCATGACAATAACACTCTAACTAGGTTAATAACATGTTCCATGACAATTACACTCTAACTAGGTTAATAACATGTTCCATGACACTGACACTCTAACTAGGTTTATAACATGTTCCATTACAATAACACTCTAACTAGGTTAATAACATGTTCCATTACAATAACACTCTAACTAGGTTAATAACATGTTCCATGACACTCTAACTAGGTTAATAACATGTTCCATTAAACTCTAACTAGGTTTATAACATGTTCCATGACAATAACACTCTAACTAGGTTGATAACATGTTCCATTACACTCTAACTAGGTTTATAACATGTTCCATGACAATAAAACTCTAACTAGGTTTATAACATGTTCCATGACAATAACACTCTAACTAGGTTTATAACATGTTCCATGACAATTACACTCTAACTAGGTTAATAACATGTTCCATGACAATAACACTCTAACTAGGTTTATAACATGTTCCATGACACTAACACTCTAACTAGGTTTATAATGTGTTCCATGACACTAACACTCTAACTAGGTTTATAACATGTTCCATGACAATAACACTCTAACTAGGTTTATAACATGTTCCATGACAATTACACTCTAACTAGGTTTATAACATGTTCCATGACGCTCTAACTAGGTTTATAACATGTTCCATGCCACTCTAACTAGGTTAATAACATGTTCCATGACACTCTAACTAGGTTTATAACATGTTCCATGACACTCTAACTAGGTTAATAACATGTTCCATGACACTCTAACTAGGTTTATAACATGTTCCATGACACTCTAACTAGGTTAATAACATGTTCCATGACACTCTAACTAGGTTAATAACATGTTCCATGACACTCTAACTAGGTTTATAACATGTTCCATGACACTCTAACTAGGTTAATAACATGTTCCATGACTCTCTAACTAGGTTTATAACATGTTCCATGACACTCTAACTAGGTTAATAACATGTTCCATGACACTCTAACTAGGTTAATAACATGTTCCATGACACTCTAACTAGGTTCATAACATGTTCCATGACACTCTAACTAGGTTCATAACATGTTCCATGACACTAACACTCTAACTAGGTTTATAACGTGTTCCATGACACTAACGTTCTAACTAGGTTTATAACATGTTCCATGACAATAACACTCTAACTAGGTTTATAACATGTTCCATGACAATTACACTCTAACTAGGTTTATAACATGTTCCATGACGCTCTAACTAGGTTTATAACATGTTCCATGACACTCTAACTAGGTTAATAACATGTTCCATGACACTCTAACTAGGTTTATAACATGTTCCATGACACTCTAACTAGGTTAATAACATGTTCCATGACACTCTAACTAGGTTTATAACATGTTCCATGACACTCGAACTAGGTTAATAACATGTTCCATGACACTCTAACTAGGTTAATAACATGTTCCATGACACTCTAACTAGGTTTATAACATGTTCCATGACACTCTAACTAGGTTAATAACATGTTCCATGACACTCTAACTAGGTTAATAACATGTTCCATGACACTCTAACTAGGTTCATAACATGTTCCATGACACTCTAACTAGGTTCATAACATGTTCCATGACACTAGCACTCTAACTAGGTTTATAACGTGTTCCATGACACTAACACTCTAACTAGGTTTATAACATGTTCCATGACAATAACACTCTAACTAGGTTTATAACATGTTCCATGACAATTACACTCTAACTAGGTTTATAACATGTTCCATGACGCTCTAACTAGGTTTATAACATGTTCCATGACACTCTAACTAGGTTAATAACATGTTCCATGACACTCTAACTAGGTTTATAACATGTTCCATGACACTCTAACTAGGTTAATAACATGTTCCATGACACTCTAACTAGGTTTATAACATGTTCCATAACACTCTAACTAGGTTTATAACATGTTCCGTGACAATAACACTCTAACTAGGTTAATAACATGTTCCATTACACTCTAACTAGGTTTATAACATGTTCCAAGACAATAACACTCTAACTAGGTTAATAACATGTTCCATGACAATAAAAACTCTAACTAGGTTTATAACATGTTCCATGACAATAACACTCTAACTAGGTTTATAACATGTTCCATGACAATTACACTCTAACTAGGTTAATAACATGTTCCATTACAATAACACTCTAACTAGGTTAATAAAATGTTCCATGACACTCTAACTAGGTTAATAACATGTTCCATGACACTCTAACTAGGTTTATAACATGTTCCATGACACTCTAACTCGGTTAATAACATGTTCCATGACTCTCTAACTAGGTTTATAACATGTTCCATGACACTCTAACTAGGTTAATAACATGTTCCATGACACTCTAACTAGGTTAATAACATGTTCCATGACACTCTAACTAGGTTCATAACATGTTCCATGACAATAACACTCTAACTAGGTTAATAACATGTTCCATGACAATTACACTCTAACTAGGTTAATAACATGTTCCATGACACTGACACTCTAACTAGGTTTATAACATGTTCCATTACAATAACACTCTAACTAGGTTAATAACATGTTCCATTACAATAACACTCTAACTAGGTTAATAACATGTTCCATGACACTCTAACTAGGTTAATAACATGTTCCATTAAACTCTAACTAGGTTTATAACATGTTCCATGACAATAACACTCTAACTAGGTTGATAACATGTTCCATTACACTCTAACTAGGTTTATAACATGTTCCATGACAATAAAACTCTAACTAGGTTTATAACATGTTCCATGACAATAACACTCTAACTAGGTTTATAACATGTTCCATGACAATTACACTCTAACTAGGTTAATAACATGTTCCATGACAATAACACTCTAACTAGGTTTATAACATGTTCCATGACACTAACACTCTAACTAGGTTTATAATGTGTTCCATGACACTAACACTCTAACTAGGTTTATAACATGTTCCATGACAATAACACTCTAACTAGGTTTATAACATGTTCCATGACAATTACACTCTAACTAGGTTTATAACATGTTCCATGACGCTCTAACTAGGTTTATAACATGTTCCATGCCACTCTAACTAGGTTAATAACATGTTCCATGACACTCTAACTAGGTTTATAACATGTTCCATGACACTCTAACTAGGTTAATAACATGTTCCATGACACTCTAACTAGGTTTATAACATGTTCCATGACACTCTAACTAGGTTAATAACATGTTCCATGACACTCTAACTAGGTTAATAACATGTTCCATGACACTCTAACTAGGTTTATAACATGTTCCATGACACTCTAACTAGGTTAATAACATGTTCCATGACTCTCTAACTAGGTTTATAACATGTTCCATGACACTCTAACTAGGTTAATAACATGTTCCATGACACTCTAACTAGGTTAATAACATGTTCCATGACACTCTAACTAGGTTCATAACATGTTCCATGACACTCTAACTAGGTTCATAACATGTTCCATGACACTAACACTCTAACTAGGTTTATAACGTGTTCCATGACACTAACGTTCTAACTAGGTTTATAACATGTTCCATGACAATAACACTCTAACTAGGTTTATAACATGTTCCATGACAATTACACTCTAACTAGGTTTATAACATGTTCCATGACGCTCTAACTAGGTTTATAACATGTTCCATGACACTCTAACTAGGTTAATAACATGTTCCATGACACTCTAACTAGGTTTATAACATGTTCCATGACACTCTAACTAGGTTAATAACATGTTCCATGACACTCTAACTAGGTTTATAACATGTTCCATGACACTCGAACTAGGTTAATAACATGTTCCATGACACTCTAACTAGGTTAATAACATGTTCCATGACACTCTAACTAGGTTTATAACATGTTCCATGACACTCTAACTAGGTTAATAACATGTTCCATGACACTCTAACTAGGTTAATAACATGTTCCATGACACTCTAACTAGGTTCATAACATGTTCCATGACACTCTAACTAGGTTCATAACATGTTCCATGACACTAGCACTCTAACTAGGTTTATAACGTGTTCCATGACACTAACACTCTAACTAGGTTTATAACATGTTCCATGACAATAACACTCTAACTAGGTTTATAACATGTTCCATGACAATTACACTCTAACTAGGTTTATAACATGTTCCATGACGCTCTAACTAGGTTTATAACATGTTCCATGACACTCTAACTAGGTTAATAACATGTTCCATGACACTCTAACTAGGTTTATAACATGTTCCATGACACTCTAACTAGGTTAATAACATGTTCCATGACACTCTAACTAGGTTTATAACATGTTCCATAACACTCTAACTAGGTTTATAACATGTTCCGTGACAATAACACTCTAACTAGGTTAATAACATGTTCCATTACACTCTAACTAGGTTTATAACATGTTCCAAGACAATAACACTCTAACTAGGTTAATAACATGTTCCATGACAATAAAAACTCTAACTAGGTTTATAACATGTTCCATGACAATAACACTCTAACTAGGTTTATAACATGTTCCATGACAATTACACTATAATAGGTTAATAACATGTTCCATGACAATAACACTCTAACTAGGTTTATAACATGTTCCATGACACTAACACTCTAACTAGGTTTATAACGTGTTCCATGACACTAACACTCTAACCAGGTTAATAACATGTTCCATGAAACTCTAACTAGGTTTATAACATGTTCCATGACACTCTAACTAGGTTAATAACATGTTCCATGACTCTCTAACTAGGTTTATAACATGTTCCATGACACTCTAACTAGGTTAATAACATGTTCCATGACACTCTAACTAGGTTAATAACATGTTCCATGACACTCTAACTAGGTTTATAACATGTTCCATGACACTCTAACTCGGTTAATAACATGTTCCATGACTCTCTAACTAGGTTTATAACATGTTCCATGACACTCTAACTAGGTTAATAACATGTTCCATGACACTCTAACTAGGTTAATAACATGTTCCATGACACTCTAACTAGGTTCATAACATGTTCCATGACAATAACACTCTAACTAGGTTAATAACATGTTCCATGACAATTACACTCTAACTAGGTTAATAACATGTTCCATGACACTGACACTCTAACTAGGTTTATAACATGTTCCATTACAATAACACTCTAACTAGGTTAATAACATGTTCCATTACAATAACACTCTAACTAGGTTAATAACATGTTCCATGACACTCTAACTAGGTTAATAACATGTTCCATTAAACTCTAACTAGGTTTATAACATGTTCCATGACAATAACACTCTAACTAGGTTGATAACATGTTCCATTACACTCTAACTAGGTTTATAACATGTTCCATGACAATAAAACTCTAACTAGGTTTATAACATGTTCCATGACAATAACACTCTAACTAGGTTTATAACATGTTCCATGACAATTACACTCTAACTAGGTTAATAACATGTTCCATGACAATAACACTCTAACTAGGTTTATAACATGTTCCATGACACTAACACTCTAACTAGGTTTATAATGTGTTCCATGACACTAACACTCTAACTAGGTTTATAACATGTTCCATGACAATAACACTCTAACTAGGTTTATAACATGTTCCATGATAATTACACTCTAACTAGGTTTATAACATGTTCCATGACGCTCTAACTAGGTTTATAACATGTTCCATGCCACTCTAACTAGGTTAATAACATGTTCCATGACACTCTAACTAGGTTTATAACATGTTCCATGACACTCTAACTAGGTTAATAACATGTTCCATGACACTCTAACTAGGTTTATAACATGTTCCATGACACTCTAACTAGGTTAATAACATGTTCCATGACACTCTAACTAGGTTAATAACATGTTCCATGACACTCTAACTAGGTTTATAACATGTTCCATGACACTCTAACTAGGTTAATAACATGTTCCATGACTCTCTAACTAGGTTTATAACATGTTCCATGACACTCTAACTAGGTTAATAACATGTTCCATGACACTCTAACTAGGTTAATAACATGTTCCATGACACTCTAACTAGGTTCATAACATGTTCCATGACACTCTAACTAGGTTCATAACATGTTCCATGACACTAACACTCTAACTAGGTTTATAACGTGTTCCATGACACTAACATTCTAACTAGGTTTATAACATGTTCCATGACAATAACACTCTAACTAGGTTTATAACATGTTCCATGACAATTACACTCTAACTAGGTTTATAACATGTTCCATGACGCTCTAACTAGGTTTATAACATGTTCCATGACACTCTAACTAGGTTAATAACATGTTCCATGACACTCTAACTAGGTTTATAACATGTTCCATGACACTCTAACTAGGTTAATAACATGTTCCATGACACTCTAACTAGGTTTATAACATGTTCCATAACACTCTAACTAGGTTAATAACATGTTCCATGACACTCTAACTAGGTTAATAACATGTTCCATGACACTCTAACTAGGTTTATAACATGTTCCATGACACTCTAACTAGGTTAATAACATGTTCCATGACTCTCTAACTAGGTTTATAACATGTTCCATGACACTCTAACTAGGTTAATAACATGTTCCATGACACTCTAACTAGGTTAATAACATGTTCCATGACACTCTAACTAGGTTTATAACATGTTCCATGACACTCTAACTAGGTTAATAACATGTTCCATGACTCTCTAACTAGGTTTATAACATGTTCCATGACACTCTAACTAGGTTAATAACATGTTCCATGACACTCTAACTAGGTTAATAACATGTTCCATGACACTCTAACTAGGTTCATAACATGTTCCATGACAATAACACTCTAACTAGGTTAATAACATGTTCCATGACAATTACACTCTAACTAGGTTAATAACATGTTCCATGACACTCTAACTAGGTTAATAACATGTTCCATTACAATAACACCCTAAATAGGATTATAACATGTTCCATTACAATAACACTCTAACTAGGTTAATAAAATGTTCCATGACACTCTAACTAGGTTAATAACATGTTCCATGACACTCTAACTAGGTTAATAACATGTTCCATTAAACTCTAACTAGGTTTATAACATGTTCCATGACAATAACACTCTAACTAGGTTGATAACATGTTCCATTACACTCTAACTAGGTTTATAACATGTTCCATGACAATAACACTCTAACTAGGTTAATAACATGTTCCATGACAATAACACTCTAACTAGGTTTATAACATGTTCCATGACAATTACACTCTAACTAGGTTAATAACATGTTCCATGACAATTACACTCTAACTAGGTTTATAACATGTTCCATGACAATAACACTCTAACTGGGTTAATAACATGTTCCATTACAATAACACTCTAACTAGGTTAATAACATGTTCCATGACACTAACACTCTAACTAGGTTAATAACATGTTCCATTACAATAACACTCTAACTAGGTTTATAACATGTTCCATGACAATAACACTCTAACTAGGTTAATAACATGTTCCATGACACTCTAACTAGGTTCATAACATGTTCCATGACACTCTAACTAGGTTCATAACATGTTCCATGACACTAACACTCTAACTAGGTTTATAACGTGTTCCATGACACTAACATTCTAACTAGGTTTATAACATGTTCCATGACAATAACACTCTAACTAGGTTTATAACATGTTCCATGACAATTACACTCTAACTAGGTTTATAACATGTTCCATGACGCTCTAACTAGGTTTATAACATGTTCCATGACACTCTAACTAGGTTAATAACATGTTCCATGACACTCTAACTAGGTTTATAACATGTTCCATGACACTCTAACTAGGTTAATAACATGTTCCATGACACTCTAACTAGGTTTATAACATGTTCCATAACACTCTAACTAGGTTAATAACATGTTCCATGACACTCTAACTAGGTTAATAACATGTTCCATGACACTCTAACTAGGTTTATAACATGTTCCATGACACTCTAACTAGGTTAATAACATGTTCCATGACTCTCTAACTAGGTTTATAACATGTTCCATGACACTCTAACTAGGTTAATAACATGTTCCATGACACTCTAACTAGGTTAATAACATGTTCCATGACACTCTAACTAGGTTTATAACATGTTCCATGGCACTCTAACTAGGTTAATAACATGTTCCATGACTCTCTAACTAGGTTTATAACATGTTCCATGACACTCTAACTAGGTTAATAACATGTTCCATGACACTCTAACTAGGTTAATAACATGTTCCATGACACTCTAACTAGGTTCATGACATGTTCCATGACAATAACACTCTAACTAGGTTAATAACATGTTCCATTACAATAACACCCTAAATAGGATTATAACATGTTCCATTACAATAACACTCTAACTAGGTTAATAAAATGTTCCATGACACTCTAACTAGGTTAATAACATGTTCCATGACACTCTAACTAGGTTAATAACATGTTCCATTAAACTCTAACTAGGTTTATAACATGTTCCATGACAATAACACTCTAACTAGGTTGATAACATGTTCCATTACACTCTAACTAGGTTTATAACATGTTCCATGACAATAACACTCTAACTAGGTTAATAACATGTTCCATGACAATAACACTCTAACTAGGTTTATAACATGTTCCATGACAATTACACTCTAACTAGGTTAATAACATGTTCCATGACAATTACACTCTAACTAGGTTTATAACATGTTCCATGACAATAACACTCTAACTGGGTTAATAACATGTTCCATTACAATAACACTCTAACTAGGTTAATAACATGTTCCATGACACTAACACTCTAACTAGGTTAATAACATGTTCCATTACAATAACACTCTAACTAGGTTTATAACATGTTCCATGACAATAACACTCTAACTAGGTTAATAACATGTTCCATGACACTCTAACTAGGTTCATAACATGTTCCATGACACTCTAACTAGGTTAATAACATGTTCCATGACACTCTAACTAGGTTCATAACATGTTCCATGACAATAACACTCTAACTAGGTTAATAACATGTTCCATGACAATTACACTCTAACTAGGTTAATAACATGTTCCATGACACTCTAACTAGGTTAATAACATGTTCCATTACAATAACACCCTAAATAGGATTATAACATGTTCCATTACAATAACACTCTAACTAGGTTAATAAAATGTTCCATGACACTCTAACTAGGTTAATAACATGTTCCATGACACTCTAACTAGGTTAATAACATGTTCCATTAAACTCTAACTAGGTTTATAACATGTTCCATGACAATAACACTCTAACTAGGTTGATAACATGTTCCATTACACTCTAACTAGGTTTATAACATGTTCCATGACAATAACACTCTAACTAGGTTAATAACATGTTCCATGACAATAACACTCTAACTAGGTTTATAACATGTTCCATGACAATTACACTCTAACTAGGTTAATAACATGTTCCATGACAATTACACTCTAACTAGGTTTATAACATGTTCCATGACAATAACACTCTAACTGGGTTAATAACATGTTCCATTACAATAACACTCTAACTAGGTTAATAACATGTTCCATGACACTAACACTCTAACTAGGTTAATAACATGTTCCATTACAATAACACTCTAACTAGGTTTATAACATGTTCCATGACAATAACACTCTAACTAGGTTAATAACATGTTCCATGACACTCTAACTAGGTTCATAACATGTTCCATGACACTCTAACTAGGTTCATAACATGTTCCATGACACTAACACTCTAACTAGGTTTATAACGTGTTCCATGACACTAACATTCTAACTAGGTTTATAACATGTTCCATGACAATAACACTCTAACTAGGTTTATAACATGTTCCATGACAATTACACTCTAACTAGGTTTATAACATGTTCCATGACGCTCTAACTAGGTTTATAACATGTTCCATGACACTCTAACTAGGTTAATAACATGTTCCATGACACTCTAACTAGGTTTATAACATGTTCCATGACACTCTAACTAGGTTAATAACATGTTCCATGACACTCTAACTAGGTTTATAACATGTTCCATAACACTCTAACTAGGTTAATAACATGTTCCATGACACTCTAACTAGGTTAATAACATGTTCCATGACACTCTAACTAGGTTTATAACATGTTCCATGACACTCTAACTAGGTTAATAACATGTTCCATGACTCTCTAACTAGGTTTATAACATGTTCCATGACACTCTAACTAGGTTAATAACATGTTCCATGACACTCTAACTAGGTTAATAACATGTTCCATGACACTCTAACTAGGTTTATAACATGTTCCATGGCACTCTAACTAGGTTAATAACATGTTCCATGACTCTCTAACTAGGTTTATAACATGTTCCATGACACTCTAACTAGGTTAATAACATGTTCCATGACACTCTAACTAGGTTAATAACATGTTCCATGACACTCTAACTAGGTTCATGACATGTTCCATGACAATAACACTCTAACTAGGTTAATAACATGTTCCATTACAATAACACCCTAAATAGGATTATAACATGTTCCATTACAATAACACTCTAACTAGGTTAATAAAATGTTCCATGACACTCTAACTAGGTTAATAACATGTTCCATGACACTCTAACTAGGTTAATAACATGTTCCATTAAACTCTAACTAGGTTTATAACATGTTCCATGACAATAACACTCTAACTAGGTTGATAACATGTTCCATTACACTCTAACTAGGTTTATAACATGTTCCATGACAATAACACTCTAACTAGGTTAATAACATGTTCCATGACAATAACACTCTAACTAGGTTTATAACATGTTCCATGACAATTACACTCTAACTAGGTTAATAACATGTTCCATGACAATTACACTCTAACTAGGTTTATAACATGTTCCATGACAATAACACTCTAACTGGGTTAATAACATGTTCCATTACAATAACACTCTAACTAGGTTAATAACATGTTCCATGACACTAACACTCTAACTAGGTTAATAACATGTTCCATTACAATAACACTCTAACTAGGTTTATAACATGTTCCATGACAATAACACTCTAACTAGGTTAATAACATGTTCCATGACACTCTAACTAGGTTCATAACATGTTCCATGACACTCTAACTAGGTTCATAACATGTTCCATGACACTAACACTCTAACTAGGTTTATAACGTGTTCCATGACACTAACATTCTAACTAGGTTTATAACATGTTCCATGACAATAACACTCTAACTAGGTTTATAACATGTTCCATGACAATTACACTCTAACTAGGTTTATAACATGTTCCATGACGCTCTAACTAGGTTTTAACATGTTCCATGACACTCTAACTAGGTTAATAACATGTTCCATGACACTCTAACTAGGTTTATAACATGTTCCATGACACTCTAACTAGGTTAATAACATGTTCCATGACACTCTAACTAGGTTTATAACATGTTCCATAACACTCTAACTAGGTTAATAACATGTTCCATGACACTCTAACTAGGTTAATAACATGTTCCATGACACTCTAACTAGGTTTATAACATGTTCCATGACACTCTAACTAGGTTAATAACATGTTCCATGACTCTCTAACTAGGTTTATAACATGTTCCATGACACTCTAACTAGGTTAATAACATGTTCCATGACACTCTAACTAGGTTAATAACATGTTCCATGACACTCTAACTAGGTTTATAACATGTTCCATGGCACTCTAACTAGGTTAATAACATGTTCCATGACTCTCTAACTAGGTTTATAACATGTTCCATGACACTCTAACTAGGTTAATAACATGTTCCATGACACTCTAACTAGGTTAATAACATGTTCCATGACACTCTAACTAGGTTCATGACATGTTCCATGACAATAACACTCTAACTAGGTTAATAACATGTTCCATGACAATTACACTCTAACTAGGTTAATAACATGTTCCATGCCACTGACACTCTAACTAGGTTTATAACATGTTCCATTACAATAACACTCTAACTAGGTTAATAACATGTTCCATTACAATAACACTCTAACTAGGTTAATAACATGTTCCATGACACTCTAACTAGGTTAATAACATGTTCCATTACAATAACACCCTAAATAGGATTATAACATGTTCCATTACAATAACACTCTAACTAGGTTAATAAAATGTTCCATGACACTCTAACTAGGTTAATAACATGTTCCATGACACTCTAACTAGGTTAATAACATGTTCCATTAAACTCTAACTAGGTTTATAACATGTTCCATGACAATAACACTCTAACTAGGTTGATAACATGTTCCATTACACTCTAACTAGGTTTATAACATGTTCCATGACAATAACACTCTAACTAGGTTAATAACATGTTCCATGACAATAACACTCTAACTAGGTTTATAACATGTTCCATGACAATTACACTCTAACTAGGTTAATAACATGTTCCATGACAATTACACTCTAACTAGGTTTATAACATGTTCCATGACAATAACACTCTAACTGGGTTAATAACATGTTCCATTACAATAACACTCTAACTAGGTTTATAACATGTTCCATGACACTAACACTCTAACTAGGTTAATAACATGTTCCATTACAATAACACTCTAACTAGGTTTATAACATGTTCCATGACAATAACATTCTAACTAGGTTAATAACATGTTCCATGACAATTACACTCTAACTAGGTTAATAACATGTTCCATGACACTCTAACTAGGATTATAACATGTTCCATGACAATAACACTCTAACTAGGTTAATAACATGTTCCATGACAATAACACTCTAACTAGGTTAATAACATGTTCCATGACAATAACACTCTAACTAGGTTAATAACATGTTCCATGACACTAACACTCCAACTAGGTTAATAACATGTTCCATGACAATAACACTCTAACTAGGTTAATAACATGTTCCATTACACTCTAACTAGGATTATAACATGTTCCATGACAATAACACTCTAACTAGGTTAATAACATGTTCCATGACAATAACACTCTAACTAGGTTAATAACATGTTCCATGACAATAACACTCTAACTAGGTTAATAACATGTTCCATGACACTAACACTCTAACTAGGTTAATAACATGTTCCATGACAATAACACTCTAACTAGGTTAATAACATGTTCCATGACACTCTAACTAGGTTAATAACATGTTCCATGACACTCTAACTAGGTTAATAACATGTTCCATGACAATAACACTCTAACTAGGTTAACCTAGTTAGAGTGTAATTGTCATGGAACATGTTATAAACCTAGTTAGAGTGTTAGTGTCATGGAACATGTTATAAACCTAGTTAGAGTGTAATTGTCATGGAACATGTTATTAACCTAGTTAGAGTGTAATAGCTCATAGCTGGGCTTATAGAATGGAAACCTCCTGGAACTTACGCTGTCAACATTTCTGCTCATTTCTGCTCATTGAAATTCTATATTTAGCACCAATGAACGGTGCTCTTCTCGGAAGGGAATAAAATAACTAGAAGGAATAAATGATGAAACTGTCTATATTTACGCCATGATCCTGCTCCTAATGCTAACCATCTTTCAGTGTTGTTATCTGACTCAATCCCCCTTTGAAAATAACAGGTGTTTTAATCTGCCCAGGTGCCAGTATTTTTCTCTCATAACAATGCTTCCCACAGTCTCAATCGAGTTTGCCTCTTTTTATATCTCTGGCACTTAACTTTGTACGTGGCTCTAGTAGTAATATCCTAGCTGTCCCATTACTCAGCCCTGGTGCTATGACCATGACTTATCACGTAATGACTTACTCTATTTTCATTTCAGCCACAAACAAACAGATCTCCGCTCTCTCTCGCTTGCATCTCTCTTCCCCCTCTCCTCCCTCTCTATCTCCCCCTCTCCTCCCTCTTTATCTCCCCCTCTCCTCCCTCTTTATCTCCACCTATCCTCCCTCTTTATCTCCCCCTCTCCTCCCTCCCTATCTCCCCCTCCACCCCTCTCCTCCCTCCTCTCCATCTCCCACCTCCTCCCCACTCCTCCCTCTATCTCCCCCTCCACCATTCTCCCCCTCTTTAGCTCCCCCTCCACCTCCCTCTCTATCTCCCCCCTCTCCTCCCTCTCTATCTCCCCCCTCCACCACTCTCCTCCCTCTCTATCTCTCCCCTCTCCCCCTCTCTATCTCCCCCCTCCACCTCTCTCTCTCCTGCATCTCTCTTCCACTCTCTCCCCCCATTTAATTTGACAATTTAGTAGTTTAGCAGACATTCTAATCCAGAGCGACTTACACTTAGTGCATTCATCTTAGACAACCACATTTCACAGTCGTAGTAAGTTAACTCTACCTCCCCCTCTTCCCATTACCTACCCCCCCCCCCTCTCCCCCATCCACAGGGATAGATAGATCAGCATTGACAGCTTCATTAGTGGCAGCATTACAGAGGAGGGAGAGCATTAGCTGTGAGCGATGATGCTAATGCCATGGTTAATGTAAGCCTCATCAGTAGAAACAGGGATGTACGTGAGCAGGCTGAAGAGTAGGGAGGAGAAAGGGAGAGGGTGAGAGGTGGGGGAGGGCAGTGGGGGAGAGATGGGGGAGGTATGTGTGGGGGGTGGGGATAGGGATATAGGTGGAGGAGGGAGAGAAGGGGAGAAGCGAAGAGGAGTAGAGATGAAGGATGAGGGGGCAGTGTAGGGGAGGAGGTGATAGAGGGGGATGAGATGGGGGAGAGGGGATGGGGAGAATGGATGGGAGGATGAGATGGGAGAGGGGATGGAGGATGAGATGGGGAGAGTGGATGGGAGGATGAGATGGGGAGAGGGGATGGGGAGAGTGGATGGGAGGATGAGATGGGGAGAGTGGATGGGAGGATGAGAAGGGGAGAGGGGATGGAGGATGAGAAGGGGAGAGTGGATGGGAGGATGAGATGGGGAGAGTGGATGGGAGGATGAGATGGGGAGAGTGGATGGGAGGATGAGATGGGGAGAGGGGATGGAGGATGAGATGGGGAGAGGGGATGGGGAGAGGGGATGGGAGGATGAGATGGGGAGAGGGGATGGGAGGATGAGATGGGGAGAGGGGACGTGGGTGAGGGGATGGGAGGATGAGATGGGGAGAGTGGGATGGGAGGATGAGATGGGGGAGAGGGGATGGGGAGAGTGGATGGGAGGATGAGATGGGGAGAGGGGATGGGAGGATGAGATGGGGAGAGGGGATGGGAGGATGAGATGGGGAGAGGGGATGTGGGTGAGGGGATGGGAGGATGAGATGGGGAGAGTGGGATGGGAGGATGAGATGGGGAGAGGGGATGGGGAGAGTGGATGGGAGGATGAGATAGGGAGAGTGGATGGGAGGATGAGATGGGGTGAGTGGATGGGAGGATGAGATGGGGAGAGGGGATGGAGGATGAGATGGGGTGAGTGGATGGGAGGATGAGATGGGGAGAGGGGATGGAGGATGAGATGGGGAGAGTGGATGGGAGGATGAGATGGGGAGAGGGGATGGAGAATTGAGATGGGGAGAGTGGATGGGAGGATGAGATGGGGAGAGTGGATGGGAGGATGAGATGGGGAGAGGGGATGGAGGATGATATGGGGAGAGGGGATGGAGGATGAGATGGGGAGAGGGGATGGAGGATGAGATGGGGAGAGAGGATGGAGGATGAGATGGGGAGAGGGGATGGAGGATGAGATGGGGAGAGGGGATGGAGGATGAGATGGGGAGAGGGGATGGAGGATGATATGGGGAGAGGGGATGGAGGATGAGATGGGGAGAGGGGATGGAGGATGAGATGGGGAGAGGGGATGGAGGATGATATGGGGAGAGGGGATGGAGGATGATATGGGGAGAGAGGATGGAGGATGAGATGGGGAGAGGGGATGGAGGATGAGATGGGGAGAGGGGATGGAGGATGAGATGGGGAGAGGGGATGGAGGATGAGATGGGGAGAGGGGGTGGAGGATGAGATGGGGAGAGGGGATGGAGGATGAGATGGGGAGAGGGGATGTGGGTGAGGGGATGGAGGAGACAGCGGGAATGCGAAGGGGGTACAGGTAGGGAATACAGCACATGGATCGGTGAGGGACTGAGATATGGAGAGCAGAGATGCAGGGAAAAGAAAGCGAAGGGTAATGTGGTGTGGTGGGAGGACTAAGGAGGAGAAGAAAAGAGAGATGAAGGGATGGATTTGGACTTGAATGGGGAAGGGTGCCTTTGGTGGAAGAGAGGGGATGAAGAGGTGAGGGGTCAGGGAAGGTCAATGGGGCCCTGCTCTTCTGTATCTCCCTCTCTTCCTCCACCCGTTGACCTCCCTCTCTCCCTCCATTCATTGACCTTGCCCTTGATGTTGAGAAACATTTCACCTGTGATAAAAGATGATGAGGAAATACAATCTGCTCTGAATCCAATACATAAAGAAACACAGAGTAGAAAGACACAATATGTTGTTGTTCAGTTGAGCTGAAGCAGAACTGAAGCTCTGTGTTTATGCCTAGTACAAGGTCCTCTGCTGCAATGATGTTTCTCCGGTATGAGTCTGCATGCTGTTTGCCCCGAACGATTACATTGACTGACACACACAGAGACATACACACAAGCACACACACACAAACACACACACACACACTGCTATCCGTCTGTCTTCCAGTCTGTAGACTGTACTTCCAAGGTAACCGAGAAAGTGCTGCTATTCTTTGGAGTTCTGAGACACATTTAAATACAGGCTACAAATGACACCAACACTGTCATTCTCACAGACAAACAGAAACAATCATAGACAACAGAACCCCACACCCAACTAGAGGCAGGGTTGGCTGGAGGAGGGCTCTCTGTGTCTGTCTTGGGATTTAGGCCACAAACACACACAAACACATACACAACACCTCTCTCTCTGGATGGCAGCTGGCCAGGAACAGTGTCTAAAATCAAATATGGTGTCAGAAACAGAGACAGGGATAAGGTTAGGGATACCTAGGATAGAGGAAAGTACAGATAGGGAGGGAGGGAGGGAGGGAGGGAGGGAGGGAGGGAGGGAGGGAGGGAGGGAGGGAGGGAGGGAGGGAAAAGATGGCTGGGTAAGAGAGTATGAAGGATCAGAAGGAAAGTGGATAAGATGGACAGATGGAGAATAGATAAAGTGAGAGATGTATGGAGATAGAGAAAGGGATAGATTAGGGGCAGTTGTGTGTTAGCGATAGAGAGAAGTCGAGAGATGGAAAGGGATAGATTAGGGGCAGTTGTGTGTTAGCGATAGAGAGAAGTCGAGAGATGGAAAGGGATAGATTAGGGGCAGTTGTGTGTTAGCGATAGAGAGATGAGAGAAGTCGAGAGATGGAAAGGGATAGATTAGGGGGAGCTGTGTGTTAGCAATAGAGAGATAGAGAGATGAGAGAAGTCAAGAGAGAGAAAGGGATAGATTAAAGGGGAGCTGTGTGTTAGCAATAGAGAGATAGAGAGATGAGAGAAGTCGAGAGATGGAAAGAGATAGATTTTATTTTATTTATTTATTTCACCTTTATTTAACCAGGTAGGCAAGTTGAGAACAAGTTCTCATTTACAATTGCGACCTGGCCAAAACAAAGCAAAGCAGTTCGAAACATACAACGACACAGAGTTACACATGGAGTAAAACAAACATACAGTCAATAATACAGTATAAACAAGTCTATATACGATGTGAGCAAATGAGGTGAGATAAGGGAGGTAAAGGCAAAAAAGGCCATGGTGGCAAAGTAGATACAATATAGCAAGTAAAACACTGGAATGGTAGATTTGCAATGGGAGAATGTGCAAAGTAGAAATACAAATAATGGGGGTGCAAAGGAGCAAAATAAATAAATAAATAAAATACAGTAGGGAAAGAGGTAGTTGTTTGGGCTAAATTATAGGTGGGCTATGTACAGGTGCAGTAATCTGTGAGCTGCTCTGACAGTTGGTGCTTAAAGCTAGTGAGGGAGATAAGTGTTTCCAGTTTCAGAGATTTTTGTAGTTCGTTCCAGTCATTGGCAGCAGAGAACTGGAAGGAGAGGCGGCCAAAGAAAGAATTGGTTTTGGGGGTGACTAGAGAGATATACCTGCTGGAGCGTGTGCTACAGGTGGGAGATGCAATGGTGACCAGCGAGCTGAGATAAGGGGGGACTTTACCTAGCAGGGTCTTGTAGATGACATGGAGCCAGTGGGTTTGGCGCCGAGTATGAAGCGAGGGCCAGCCAACGAGAGCGTACAGGTCGCAATGGTGGGTAGTATATGGGGCTTTGGTGACAAAACGGATTGCACTGTGATAGACTGCATCCAATTTGTTGAGTAGGGTATTGGAGGCTATTTTGTAAATGACATCGCCAAAGTCGAGGATTGGTAGGATGGTCAGTTTTACAAGGGTATGTTTGGCAGCATGAGTGAAGGATGCTTTGTTGCGAAATAGGAAGCCAATTCTAGATTTAACTTTGGATTGGAGATGTTTGATATGGGTCTGGAAGGAGAGTTTACAGTCTAACCAGACACCTAAGTATTTGTAGTTGTCCACGTATTCTAAGTCAGAGCCGTCCAGAGTAGTAATGTTGGACAGGCGGGTAGGTACAGGTAGCGATCGGTTGAAGAGCATGCATTTAGTTTTACTTGTATTTAAGAGCAATTGGAAAGGGATAGATTAAAGGGGAGCTGTGTGTTAGCAATAGAGAGATAGAGAGATGAGAGAAGTCGAGAGATGGAAAGGGATGGATTAGGGGGAGCTGTGTGTTAGCAATAGAGAGATAGAGAGATGAGAGAAGTCGAGAGATGGAAAGGGATAGATTAAAGGGGAGCTGTGTGTTAGCAATAGAGAGATAGAGAGATGAGAGAAGTCGAGAGATGGAAAGGGATAGATTAAAGGGGAGCTGTGTGTTAGCAATAGAGAGATGAGAGAAGTCGAGAGATGGAAAGGGATGGATTAGGGGGAGCTGTGTGTTAGCAATAGAAAGATGGAGAGATGAGAGAAGTCGAGAGAGAGAAAGGGATAGATTAAAGGGGAGCTGTGTGTTAACAATAGAGAGATAGAGAGATGAGAGAAGTCGAGAGAGAGAAAGGGATAGATTAAAGGGGAGCTGTGTGTTAGCAATAGAGAGATAGAGAGATGAGAGAAGTCAAGAGAGAGAAAGGGATAGATTAAAGGGGAGCTGTGTGTTAGCAATAGAGAGATAGAGAGATGAGAGAAGTCAAGAGAGAGAAAGGGATAGATTAAAGGGGAGCTGTGTGTTAGCGATACCAAGATGGAGAGATGAGAGAAGTCAAGAGAGATAAAAAATGTGTGATGGAGGTGATGTGTGTGATGGAGATGGGCAGATAGAAAAAATTATGAAAAGGAACAAAGTGGATGTGAAAAAAGATAGAGTTAAGAGGGGATAAAAAGATACAGAAAGATGAGGAGAGTGTGGAAATGGAGAGATATGGTAATCTGAGAGGAGCAGAGAGAAAATAGGTGGATACAGACGTATTGGTTCAGGGAGAGACAGACTTAGCCCCTTTTCATTGAGATAAAAATAATAATTACAAACATTATTGAGAGAGGGGCAAGGAGAGAGGGAGGGAGACAAAGAAGAAGAGGGAGGTATAGAGAGAGAGATGGATAGAGAGTGATGACGAGAGAGAGCGATGACGAGAGAGAGAGATAGAAATGGAGAGAGAGCGAGAGAAATGGAGAGAGATATGTAGAGGATGTGAGAGGAGTTGTTATTTGTCCTCAGGCTGCTCTCTTCCAGGAAGGACCAGGATGAGTGGGAGGCGAACATCGTTTACCAACACAAACAGCTTGTGTGTGTGTGTGTGTGTGTGTGTGTGTGTGTGTGTGTGTGTGTGTGTGTGTGTGTGTGTGTGCATTCAGCTTTTCACTGCAGCCAGTAATCCCATTATATAACAGTCTTGAAATCAGAATACACCATGGCAATACAGACTAGCAGATGCAAATACGCTTTAAAGATAGCAAAATCAGGCAGATCATTCAAAAGTGACTTTGAAATGGGACGTCTAGCCATGTCCTGAGGACGTCAGAAAATTTATTAAAAAACAGCCACTAGGGGCAATAGGGAGTGCTATTACCATCAAGTAGGTTTGAGTTTTGCTAGGGTGTTGTGGACGGATCTCTGTAATCCCATGAATCCCAGAGATGAAATGTGAGTATGTGGAGAAGAGATGGCTTACTGAAGTATGGGGGAGTGGGGTGTGGGTGTCACACCCTGACCTTAGTTATCTTTGTTTTCTTTATTATTTTGGTTAGGTCAGGGTGTGACAAGGGTGGTTTGTTTCGTTTTTGTATTGTCTAGGGTTTTTTGTATGTCTAGGGTTTTTGTATGTCTAGTCCTCTCAATCAGAGGCAGCTGTTTATCGTTGTCTCTGATTGGGGACCATATTTAGGGAGCCATATTCCTTGGGTATGTTGTGGGTTGTTATTCTATGTTTAGTTGCCTGTTCTGCACTAGCCATATTGGCTTCACGGTTCGGTGTGTTGTAGGGAATGGGGATTGGGGAGCGGGGAATGGGAGTTAGGGAGTGGGGATTGGGGAGCGGGGAATGGGAGTTAGGGAGTAGGGATTGGGGAGCGGGGAATGGGAGTTAGGGAGTAGGGAATGGGGATTGGGAAGCGTGGAATGGGAGTTGAGGAGTAGGGAATGGGGATTGGGGAGCGGGGAATGGGAGTTAGGGAGTAGGGAATGGGGATTGGGAAGCGTGGAATGGGAGTTGAGGAGTAGGGAATGGGGATTGGGGAGCGGGGAATGGGAGTTGGGGAGTAGGGATGAGTGTCTTGTAGACCCTATATAGAAACACACTGAGGTGGGGTGCAGTAGATTACACCCCCCTGGACCCCCCTGGACCCCGATGGACCCAACAGGCACCCCCATATTAGGAAAGGTTAAAGTGGGCTAAAATGAACTAAACTTGGCCTCGGTTGGCTTTTTTATACCAATACCAGCAACCCCAACCGTACCAAAACTATACAACAGCCCACAGAGACAGACAGAGTGACAAAGAGAGAGACAGGCAAAGGGACAGAGACAGACAAAGAGACAGACAGGCAAAGGGACAGAGACAGACAAAGAGACAGACAGTGAGACACGGAGACAGACAGAAAGACAGAGACAGACAGTGAGACACAGAGACAAAGAGACAGACAGAAGGACAAAGGGACAGAGACAAATCCACAGAAAGGTAAGGCTCGAAGTGGACACAGTTCTATTCTGTCATAGATGAGCTGTCGGCTGTGTATGTGTGTTGTGTGTGCGTGAGTGTGTGCGTGTCGTGAAGTGACCTACATTCCCGCTCGGTTGCGTCTAGTCGCCATGCCAACCTCTGACTGACAGCAGCGTTGCCAGGCATGTTGCTAGGTGCAGCGGGAAGACATGACACTGACCATGATGTCGTCAAAGTGTAGGCGACTGTGGTGTCAGCCGTCTGACTGTGGCCATCTGTTTAGACTTACTGTGGTCACATATCACACACACACACACACAGACACACACACACACACACACACACACACACACACACACACACACACACACACACAGACAAACCCACACATACACACACACACACACACAGACAAACACACACACACACACACACACACACACACACACACACACACACACACACACACACACACACATAGATTGGGGGTAGGGACCTGCAATAGACTAGCGTCCTGTCCAGTGGGTGTACTTGTACATCAAGCTGCCTCATGCTACAGAAACAGGAAATAGGCTGCTACTCCTTTGAGCCATTTCGGCTCGTACAAGTCAAGGCTCATGCAAGGTTACTTATGTTTACTGACTTACTTAAGCACACAAACACACACACACACGCACACACACACGCACACGCACACACGCACACGCACACGCACACACACATACACACAGACAAACCCACACATACACACATACACACACAGACAAACCCACAGTAACACACACACACGCACACGCACACACACATACACATAGACAAACCCACACATACACACATACACACACAGACAAACCCACAGTAACACACACACACACACAAACACACACACACACACACACACGCAGGCACACACACACACACACAGGCAAACCCACACATACACACATACACACACAGACAAACCCAAAGTAACACACACACACACACACACACACACACACACACACACAGACAGTCAATAAAAAAGTGGTCAGAATATTTTCTGGGATTCTTCCGATGGCATTGAGGAGTACACCACATCAGTCACTGGCTTTATCAATACGTGCATCGAGGACGTCGTCCCTACATTGACTGTATGTACATATCCCAACCAGAAGCCATGGATTACAGGTAACATTCGCACTGAGCTAAAGGGTAGAGCTGCTGCTTTCAAGGTGCGGGACTTTAACCTGGAACCTTACAAGAAACCTGCATTCATTAACTGCAGCTCAGCGTTCAACACCATAGTGCCCTCAAAGCTCATCACTAAGCTAAGGATCCTGGAACTGAACACCTCCCTCTGCAACTGGATCATGGACTTCCTGACAGGCTGCCCCCAGGTGGTGAGGGTAGGTAGCAACACATCTGCCGCTAATCCTCAACACTGAAGCCCCGCAGGGTTGCGTCCTCAGTCCCCTTCTGTACTCCCTGTTCACTCACGACTGCATGGCCAGGCACGACTCCAAAACCATCATTAAGTTTGCAGATGACACAGCAGTGGTAGGCCTGATTAACGACAAGACAGCCTATAGGGAGGAGGTCAGAGGCCTAGCCGTGTGGTGCCAGAATAACAACCTATACCTCAACATAATCAAGACAAAGGAGATGATTATCGACTACAGGAAAAGGAGGACCGAGCACTCCCACATTCTCATTGATGGGGCTGTTGTGGAGCAGCTTGAGAGCTTCAAGTTCCTTGGTGTCCACATCACCAACAAACTATAATGGTCCAAACACACCAAGACAGTCGTGAAGAGGGCACGACAAAACCTATTCCCCCTCAGGAGACTGAAAAGGTTTGGCATGGGTCCTCAGATGGGTCCTCATCAAATGTTCTTCAACTGCAACATCGAGAGCATCCTTACTGGTTGCATCACTGCCTGGTACGGCAACTGCTCGGCCTCCGACCGCAAGGCACTACAGAGGGTGGTGCGTACTGCCCAGTATATAACTGGGGCCAAGCTGCCTGCCATCCAGGACCTCTACACCTGGCAGTGTCAGAGGAAGGCCCTACAAATTGTCATATCAAATGTATTTATATAGCCCTTCTTACATCAGCTGATACAGTGCCTTGCGAAAGTATTCGGCCCCCTTGAACTTTGCGACCTTTTGCCACATTTCAGGCTTCAAACATAAAGATATAAAACTGTATTTTTTTGTGAAGAATCAACAACAAGTGGGACACAATCATGAAGTGGAACGACATTTATTGGATATTTCAAACTTTTTTAACAAATCAAAAACTGAAAAATTGGGCGTGCAAAATTATTCAGCCCCCTTAAGTTAATACTTTGTAGCGCCGCCTTTTGCTGCGATTACAGCTGTAAGACGCTTGGGGTATGTCTCTATCAGTTTTGCACATTGAGAGACTGACATTTTTTCCCATTCCTCCTTGCAAAACAGCTCGAGCTCAGTGAGGTTGGATGGAGAGCATTTGTGAACAGCAGTTTTCAGTTCTTTCCACAGATTCTCGATTGGATTCAGGTCTGGACTTTGACTTGGCCATTCTAACACCTGGATATGTTTATTTTTGAACCATTCCATTGTAGATTTTGCTTTATGTTTTGGATCATTGTCTTGTTGGAAGACAAATCTCCGTCCCAGTCTCAGGTCTTTTGCAGACTCCATCAGGTTTTCTTCCAGAATGGTCCTGTATTTGGCTCCATCCATCTTCCCATCAATTTTAACCATCTTCCCTGTCCCTGCTGAAGAAAAGCAGGCCCAAACCATGATGCTGCCACCACCATGTTTGACAGTGGGTATGGTGTGTTCAGGGTGATGAGCTGTGTTGCTTTTACGCCAAACATAACGTTTTGCATTGTTGCCAAAAAGTTCAATTTTGGTTTCATCTGACCAGAGCACCTTCTTCCACATGTTTGGTGTGTCTCCCAGGTGGCTTGTGGCAAACTTTAAACGACACTTTTTATGGATATCTTTAAGAAATGGCTTTCTTCTTGCCACTCTTCCATAAAGGCCAGATTTGTGTAAAACACGACTGATTGTTGTCCTATGGACAGAGTCTCCCACCTCAGCTGTAGATCTCTGCAGTTCATCCAGAGTGATCATGGGCCTCTTGGCGGCATCTCTGATCAGTCTTCTCCTTGTATGAGCTAAAAGTTTAGAGGGACGGCCAGGTCTTGGTAGATTTGCAGTGGTCTGATACTCCTTCCATTTCAATATTATCGCTTGCACAGTGCTCCTTGGGATGTTTAAAGCTTGGGAAATCTTTTTGTATCCAAATCCGGCTTTAAACTTCTTCACAACAGTATCTCGGACCTGCCTGGTGTGTTCCTTGTTCTTCATGATGCTCTCTGTGCTTTTAACAGACCTCTGAGACTATCACAGTGCAGGTGCATTTATACGGAGACTTGATTACACACAGGTGGATTGTATTTATCATCATTAGTCATTTAGGTCAACATTGGATCATTCAGAGATCCTCACTGAACTTCTGGAGAGAGTTTGCTGCACTGAAAGTAAAGGGGCTGAATAATTTTGCACGCCCAATTTTTCAGTTTTTGATTTGTTAAAAAAGTTTGAAATATCCAATAAATGTCGTTCCACTTCATGATTGTGTCCCACTTGTTGTTGATTCTTCACAAAAAAATACAGTTTTATATCTTTATGTTTGAAGCCTGAAATGTGGCAAAAGGTCGCAAAGTTCAAGGGGGCCGAATACTTTCGCAATGCACTGTATCTCAAAGTGCTGTACAGAAACCCAGCCTAAAACCCCAAACAGCAAGCAATGCAGGTGTAGAAGCACGGTGGCTAGGAAAAACTCCCTAGAAAGGCCAAAACCTAGGAAGAAACCTAGAGAGGAACCAGGTTATGAGGGGTGGCCAGTCCTCTTCTGGCTGTGCCGAGTGGAGATTATAACAGAAAATGGCCAAGATGTTCAAATGTTCATAAATGACCAGCATGGTCGAATAATAATAATCACAGTAGTTGTTGAGGGTGCAACAAGTCAGCACCTCAGGAGTAAATGTCAGTTGGCTTTTCATAGCCGATCATTAAGAGTATCTCTACTGCTCCTGCTGTCTCTAGAGAGTTGAAAACAGCAGGCCTGGGACAGGTAGCACGTCCGGTGAACAGGTCAGAGTTCCATAGCAGCAGGCTGTTGAAACTGGAGCAGCAGCACGGCCAGGTGGACAGCAAGGAGTTCTCATGCCAGGTAGTCCTGAGGCATGGTCCTAGGGCTCAGGTCCCCGAGAGAGAGAGAAAGAAAGAAAGAAAGAGAGAATTAGAGAGAGCATACTTAAATTCACACAGGAGAAGTAGTCCAGATTTAACAAACTGACCCTAGCCCCCCGACACATAAACTACTGCAACATAAATACTGGAGGCTGAGCCAGGAGGGGTCAAGAGACACTGTGGCCCCATCTGATGATACCCCCGAACAGGGCCAAACAGGCAGGATATAACTCCACCCACTTTGCCAAAGCACAGCCCCCACACCACTAGAGGGATATCTTCAACCACCAACTTACCATCCTGAGACAAGGCTGAGTATAGCCCACAAAGATCTCCGCCACGGCACAACCCAATGGGGGGGCGCCAACCCAGACAGGAAGATCACATCAGTGACTCAACCCACTCAAGTGATGCACCCCTCCTAGGGACGGCATGGAAGAGCACCAGTAAGCCAGTGACTCAGCCCCTGTAATAGGGTTAGAGGCAGAGAATCCCAGTGGAGAGAGGGGAACCGGCCAGGCAGAGAAAGCAAGGGCGGTTCGTTGCTCCAGAGCGTTTCCGTTCACCTTCACACTCCTGGGCCAGACTACACTCAATCATATGACCCACTGAAGAGATGAGTCTTCAGTAAAGACTTAAAGGTTGAGACAGAGTCTGCGTCTCTCACATGGGTAGACAGACCATTCCATAAAAATGGAGATCTATAGGAGGAAGCCCTGCCACCAGCTGTTTGCTTAGAAATTCTAGGGACAATTAGAAGGCCTGCGTCTTGTGACTGTAGCGTACGTGTAGGTATGTACGGCAGGACCAAATCAGAAAGATAGGTAGGAGCAAGCCCATGTAATGCTTTGTAGGTTAGCAGTAAAACCTTGAAATCAGCCCTTGCCTTAACAGGAAGCCAGTGTAGGGAGGCTAGCACTGGAGTAATAGGATCCATTTTTTTGGTTCTAGTCAGGATTCTAGCAGCCGTATTTAGCACTAACTGAAGTTTATTTAGTGCTTTAACCGGGTAGCCGGAAAGTAGAGCATTGCAGTAGTCTAACCGAGAAGTAACTAAAGCATGGATACATTTTTCTGCATCATTGTTGGACCAAAAGTTTCTGATTTTTGCAATGTTACTTAGATGGAAAAAAGCTGTCCTTGAAACAGTCTTGATATGTTCGTCAAAAGAGAGATCAGGGACCAGAGTAACGCTGAGGTCCTTCCCAGTTTTATTTGAGACGACTGTACAACCATCAAGATTAATTGTCAGATTCAACCAATCTCTTTGTTTCTTGGGACCTAGAACAAGCATCTCTGTTTTGTCTGAGTTTAAAAGTAGAAAGTTTGCAGCCATCCACTTCCTTATGTCTGAAACACAGGCTTCTAGCGAGGGCAATTTTGGGGCTTCACCATGTTTCATTGAAATGTACAGCTGTACATCCTCGGTACTGGCAGAGTTGTGCAGACTCAGGACAACTGAGCTTTGGAGGAATACGCAGATTTAAAGAGGAGTCCGTAATTTGCTTTCTAATGATCATGTCTTTTCCTCAAAGAAGTTCATGATTTTATTACTGCTGAAGTGAAGCCATCCTCTCTTGGGGAATGCTGCTTTTTAGTTAGCTTTACGACTATCAACAATACATTTCGGATTGTTCTTATTTTCCTCAATTAAGTTTGAAGAATAGGATGATCGGGCAGCCGTGAGGGCTCTTCGATACTGCACGGTACTGTCTTTCCAAGCTAGTCGGAAGACTTCCAGTGTGGTGTGGCGCCATTTCCGTTCCAATTTTCTGGAAGCTTGCTTCAGAGCTTGGGTATTTTCTATATACCAGGGAGCTAGTTTCTTATGACAAATGTTTTTAGTTTTCAGGGGTGCAACTACATCTAGGGTATTGCACAAGGTTAAATTGAGTCCCTCAGTTAGGTGGTTAACTGATTTTGTCCTCTGACAACCTTGGGTAGGCAGAGGGAGTCTGGAAGGGCATCAAGGAATCTTTGGGTTGTCTGAGAATTTATAGCACAAATTTTGATGCTCCTTGGTTGGGGTCTGAGCAGATTATTTGTTGTGATTGCAAACGTAATTTATAGCCTCCACATTGACTCTGTACCGGCACCACCTGTATATAGCCTCCATATTGACTCTGTACCGGTACCACCTGTATATAGCCTCACTACTGTTATTTTCACTGTCATTTTACTGTAAAAAAAAATGTATTTCTTTATTTATCTATTGTTTACCTAATACCTAGTTTGTACTTAAAAATTGCACTTGGTCAGGGCCTGTAAGAAAGCATTTCACCTGTAGTATTCGGTGCACATGAAAATAAACTTTGATTTGATTTGACTTGCCATACACTAACACACATACACACACACACACACACACACTGAAGGCACAACACACACCGTGCCTGCAAGGACAAGTGTAAGTGTGCACTCAAGTACTTACCTACGTGTGTGTGTGTGTGTGTGTGTGTGTGTGTGTGTGTGTGTGTGTGTGTGTGTGTGTGTGTGTGTGTGTGTGTGTGTGTGTGTGTGTTTGTGTGTGTTTAAACAAAACGTGTGTGTATGTGTGTGCATTTGTGTGTGTTTGTGTGTTTGAGTGCAAAATGTGTGTGTGCGTGTGTGTGTGAAAAAAATGCAGCTAATTGGATGTCCTTCACTGTCTCTCTAACCTTTCAGATCTCCATGGTGATGTCACAAGGCTTCCAGTCAGGCTAAGCGTTATCATCTCCAACAGACTGTGTGTGTGTATATGTGTGTGTGTGTGTGTGTGTGTGTGTGTATGTGTGTGTGTGTGTGTGTGTGTGTGTGTGTGTGTGTGTGTGTGTGTGTGTGTGTGTGTGTGTGTGTGTGTGTGTGTGTGTGTGTGTGTGTGTGTGTGTGTGTGTGTTTGTGTGTGCGCACGTGCTTACTTCCTCTAATAAGCCAATTGTGAATTAACTGATGTGTGACACTTTGAGAAAGTGGATAGTAATGTATAGTCAGTCGGCAGACAACAGAAGGCCTGATCTACATGAGGCAACTGTCTCCATTCACACTCTATTACAGGACACCTGTGATGTTCTTTTACAGGACACCTGTGATGTTCTATTACAGGACACCTGTGATGTTCTATTACAGGACACCTGTGATGTTCTATTACAGGACATCTGTGATGTTCTATTCCAGCACATCTGTAATGTTCTATTACAGGACACCTGTGATGTTCTATTACAGGACATCTGTAATGTTCTATTACAGGACACCTGTGATGTTCTATTACAGGACATCTGTGATGTTCTATTACAGGACACCTGTAATGTTCTATTACAGGACACCTGTGATGTTCTATTACAGGACACCTGTGATGTTCTATGCAGGATACCTGTGATGTTCTATGCAGGACACCTGTGATGTTCTATTACAGGACACCTGTGATGTTCTATGCAGGACACCTGTGATGTTCTATTTAAGACATCCGTAATGTTCTATTACAGGACACCTGGGATGTTCTATTCCAGGACATCTGTAATGTTCTATTACAGGACACCTGTGATGTTCTATTACAGGACATCTGTAATGTTCTATTACAGGACACCTGTGATGTTCTATTACAGGACATCTGTGATGTTCTATTACAGGACACCTGTAATGTTCTATTACAGGACACCTGTGATGTTCTATTACAGGACACCTGTGATGTTCTATGCAGGATACCTGTGATGTTCTATGCAGGACACCTGTGATGTTCTATTACAGGACACCTGTGATGTTCTATGCAGGACACCTGTGATGTTCTATTTAAGACATCCGTAATGTTCTATTACAGGACACCTGTGATGTTCTATTTAAGACATCCGTAATGTTCTATTACAGGACACCTGTGATGTTCTATGCAGGACACCTGTGATGTTCTATTTAAGACATCCGTAATGTTCTATTACAGGACATCTGTGATGTTCTATTACAGGACATCTGTGATGTTCTATTCCAGGACATCTGTAATGTTCTATTACAGGACACCTGTGATGTTCTATTACAGGACATCCGTAATGTTCTATTACAGGACACCTGTGATGTTCTATGCAGGACACCTGTGATGTTCTATTTAAGACATCCGTAATGTTCTATTACAGGACATCTGTGATGTTCTATTACAGGACATCTGTGATGTTCTATTCCAGGACATCTGTAATGTTCTATTACAGGACACCTGTGATGTTCTATTACAGGACATCTGTGATGTTCTATTACAGGACATCTATGATGTTCTATTCCAGGACATCTGTAATGTTCTATTACAGGACACCTGTGATGTTCTATTACAGGACATCTGTGATGTTCTATTACAGGACACCTGTGATGTTCTATTACAGGACACCTGTGATGTTCTATTACAGGACATCTGTGATGTTCTATTCCAGGACGCATGTGATGTTCTATTACAGGACGCATGTGATGTTCTATTACAGGACATCTGTGATGTTCTATTACAGGACATCTGTGATGTTATATTCCAGGACACCTGTGATGTTCTATTACAGGACACCTGTGATGTTCTATTACAGGACATCTGTGATGTTCTATTACAGGACACCTGTGATGTTCTATGCAGGACACCTGTGATGTTCAATGCAGGACACCTGTGATGTTCTATTCCAGGACATCTGTAATGTTCTATGCAGGACATCTGTGATGTTCTATTCCAGGACGCATGTGATGTTCTATTACAGGACATCTGTGATGTTCTATGCAGGACACCTGTGATGTTCTATGCAGGACATCTGTGATGTTCTATTACAGGACATCTGTAATGTTCTATTACAGGACACCTGTGATGTTCTATTACAGGACACCTGTGATGTTCTATTACAGGACACCTGTGATGTTCTATTACAGGACATCTGTGATGTTCTATTCCGGGACGCATGTGATGTTCTATTACAGGACATCTGTGATGTTCTATTACAGGACATCTGTGATGTTCTATTCCAGGACATCTGTAATGTTCTATTACAGGACACCTGTGATGTTCTATTACAGGACATCTGTGATGTTCTATTACAGGACATCTATGATGTTCTATTCCAGGACATCTGTAATGTTCTATTACAGGACACCTGTGATGTTCTATTACAGGACATCTGTGATGTTCTATTACAGGACACCTGTGATGTTCTATTACAGGACACCTGTGATGTTCTATTACAGGACATCTGTGATGTTCTATTCTAGGACGCATGTGATGTTCTATTACAGGACGCATGTGATGTTCTATTACAGGACATCTGTTATGTTCTATTACAGGACATCTGTGATGTTATATTCCAGGACACCTGTGATGTTCTATTACAGGACACCTGTGATGTTCTATTACAGGACATCTGTGATGTTCTATTACAGGACACCTGTGATGTTCTATGCAGGACACCTGTGATGTTCAATGCAGGACACCTGTGATGTTCTATTCCAGGACATCTGTAATGTTCTATGCAGGACATATGTGATGTTCTATTCCAGGACGCATGTGATGTTCTATTACAGGACATCTGTGATGTTCTATGCAGGACACCTGTGATGTTCTATGCAGGACATCTGTGATGTTCTATTACAGGACATCTGTGATGTTCTTTTACAGGACATCTGTAATGTTCTATTACAGGACACCTGTGATGTTCTATTACAGGACACCTGTGATGTTCTATTACAGGACACCTGTGATGTTCTATTACAGGACATCTGTGATGTTCTATTCCGGGACGCATGTGATGTTCTATTACAGGACACCTGTGATGTTCTATTACAGGACACCTGTGATGTTCTATTACAGGACATCTGTGATGTTCTATTGCAGGACATCTGTGATGTTCTATTACATGACACATGTGATGTTCTATTGCAGGACATCTGTGATGTTCTATTCCAGGACATCTGTGATGTTCTATTCCAGGACATCTGTGATGTTCTATTCCAGGACATCTGTAATGTTCTATTACAGGACATATGTGATGTTCTATTCCAGGACATCTGTAATGTTCTATTACAGGACACCTGTGATGTTCTATTACATGACACATGTGATGTTCTATTACAGGACACCTGTGATGTTGTATTACAGGACATCTGTGATGTTCTATTACAGGACACCTGTGATGTTCTATTACATGGCACATGTGATGTTCTATTGCAGGATACCTGTGATGTTCTATTACATGACACATGTGATGTTCTATTCCAGGACACCTGTGATGTTCTATTACAGGACACCTGTGATGTTCTATTACATGACACATGTGATGTTCTATTGCAGGATACCTGTGATGTTCTATTACATGACACATGTGATGTTCTATTCCAGGACACCTGTGATGTTCTTTTACAGGACATCTGTGATGTTCTATTACAGGACACCTGTGATGTTCTATTACATAACACATGTGATGTTCTATTGCAGGATACCCTTGATGTTCTATTACATGACACATGTGATGTTCTATTGCAGGATACCTGTGATGTTCTATTACATGACACCTGTGATGTTCTATTACAGGACACCTGTGATGTTCTATTACAGGACACCTGTGATGTTCTATTACAGGACACCTGTGATGTTCTATTACATGACACCTGTGATGTTCTATTACAGGACACCTGTGATGTTCTATTACATGACACATGTGATGTTCTATTGCAGGACACCTGTGATGTTCTATTACAGGACACATGTGATGTTCTATTACAGGACACCTGTGATGTTCTATTACAGGACACCTGTGATGTTCTATTACAGGAGACACTCCATACGATATTACAGGATACACCCCACACCTGGTACCTAGAGATCCACAGGCTGTCTATTGTGTGAGATGTATATTGAACCTTTATTTTGATTCTCAATAGATGTTAAGATGTTCTATGTTATTGTAACCCAATTGTCTCTTGTGGTACAGCAAGCGCTTTTGGGGAAAAAATATTCTTTATTGTTCTTTCTGTACAAATTGTCACAAGAACAAGAGAGTGAATTATATTACTCCAGTGCTAAAATAAATATACCCTATAGAATGGTAGAGATAATGCAGATGATTCAATAGTGGTGGATATTCCAACAAGGTACTGTAAATCTCATCGCCCCTGGAAACACTCATCTTCATAGTCGGAACAGCAGGACAATACATTTCCCTGTCAAATCTCATTTATCCTTCTCCACCCCTTCTCCCTCTCTCTCGCTCATCCTCTCTCTTTCCCCATCTCTCTTCCTCCCTCTCTCTTGCTAGCCCTCTCTCTCTTTCCCCCACTCTCTGGTTTATCCTCTCTCTTTCTCCCTCTCTCTCGTTCCCCATCTCTCTTCCTCCCTCTCTCTCATCCTCTCTCTCTCCTGCTCTCTATACCTTCCTCTCTCTCTCTGTCACACTCGCCCTCTCTCTCTTTCTCCCCATCTCTCTCCCTCCAGCTCTCTCTTTCCCTCTGATAATACTCTGAATGAAAATGAATCAGAGGGTAGTCTTTCGCTTTGCAGCTGTTTCTGATCTTGTAATAGATGATTACAGAGGCCATAGAGGCTCAGAGAGGACAAGGTTATGTTATCAATCGCTATAAGAACTGTAGATGACAGCCTCTCACCTCACCAAGACACTGTCTGCCATCTAGTTCATATGTCAATGTGTTGCATGAGCAAAGGTAATGATTTCTGACACATGGATTGATACGGTTGTGTCCTCTCTCTCTCTCTCTCTCTCTCTCTCTCTCTCTCTCTCTCTCTCTCTCTCTCTGTATCTCTGTATCTCTCTCTCTCTCTCTGTATCTCTCTCTCTCTCTCTCTGTATCTCTCTCTCTCTCTCTGTATCTCTCACACTCTCTCTCTCTCTCTCTCTCACTCACTCTCTCTCTCTCTCTCCCTCTCTGTATCTCTCTCTCTCTCTCTCTCTGTATCTCTCTCTCTCTCTCTGTATCTCTCTCTCTCTCTGTATCTCTCACACTCTCTCTCTCTCTCTCTCACTCTCTCTCTCTCCCTCTCTGTATCTCTCTCTCTCTCTCTCTCTGTATCTCTCTCTCTCTCTCTGTATCTCTCTCTCTCTCTCTGTAACTCTCTCTCTCTGTATCTCTCTCTCTGTATCTCTCTGTATCTCTCTCTCTCTCTCTCTGTATCTCTCTCACTCTCTCTCACTCTCTCTCTCACTCTCTCTCTCTGTATCTCTGTATCTCTCTCTCTCTCTCTCTCAATTCAATTCAAGGGGCTTTATTGGCATGGGAAACATGTGTTAACATTGCCAAAGCAAGTGAGGTGATAATGTACAAAAGTAAAATAAACAATAAAAATTAACAGTAAACATTACACATACAGAAGTTTCAAAACAATAAAGACATTAGAAATGTCTTATTATATATATATATATATATACAGTGTTGTAACAATGTACAAATGGTTAGAGTACACAAGGGAAAATAACAGCAACAGGTCACAAATCTTGCTGCTGTGATGGCAAACTGTGGAATTTCACCCAGTAGATATGGGAGTTTATCAAAATTGGATTTGTTTTCGAATTCTTTGTGGATCTGTGTAATCTGAGGGAAATATGTCTCTCTAATATGGTCATACATTGGGCAGGAGGTTAGGAAGTGCAGCTCAGTTTCCACCTCATTTTGTGGGCAGTGAGCACATAGCCTGTCTTCTCTTGAGATCATGTCTGCCTACGGCGGCCTTTCTCAATAGCGAAGCTATGCTCACTGAGTCTGTACATAGTCAAAGCTTTCCTTAAGTTTGGGTCAGTCACAGTGGTCAGGTATTCTGCCACTGTGTACTCTCTGTTTAGGGCCAAATAGCATTCTAGTTTGCTCAGTTTTTTGTTAATTCTTTCCAATGTGTCAAGTAATTATCTTTTTGTTTTCTCATGATTTGGTTGGGTCTAATTGTGTTGCTGTCCTGGGGCTCTGTCGGGTGTGTTTGTGTTTGTGAACAGAGCCCCAGGACCAGCTTGCTTAGGGGACTCTTCTCCAGGTTCATGGCTTTGTTATGGAAGGTTTGGGAATCGCTTCATTTTAGGTGATTGTAGAATTTAACAGCTCTTTTCTGGATTTTGATAATTAGTGGGTATCGGCCTAATTCTGCTCTGCATGCATTATTTGGTGTTCTACGTTGTACACGGAGGATATTTTTGCAGAATTCTGCATGCAGAGTCTCAATTTGGTGTTTGTCCCATTTTGTGAAGTGTGGGTTGGTGAGAGGACCCCAGACCTCACAACCATAAAGGGCAATTGGCTCTATGACTGATTCAAGTATTTTTAGCCAGATCCTAATTAGTATGTTGAATTTTATGTTCCTTTTGATGGCATAGAATGCCCTTCTTGCTTTGTCTCTCAGATCGTTCACAGCTTTGTGGAAGTTACCTGTGACGCTGATGTTTAGGCCAAGGTATGTATAGTTTTTTGTGTGCTCTAGGGCAACAGTGTCTAGATGGAATTTGTATTTGTGGTCCTGGCGACTGGACCTTTTTTGGAACACCATTATTTTGGTCTTACTGAGATTTACTGTCAGGGCCCAGGTCTGACAGAATCTGTGCATAAGATCTAGGTGCTGCTGTAGGCCCTCCTTGGTTGGTGACAGAATCAACAGATCATCAGCAAACAGTAGACATTTGACTTTGGATTCTAGTAGGGTGAGGCTGGGTGCTGTGGACTTTTCTAGTGCCCGTGCCAATTCGTTGATATATATGTTGAAGAGGGTGGGGCTTAAGCTGCATCCCTGTCTCACCCCACGACCCTGTGTGAAGAAATGTGTGTTTCTTTTGCCAATTTTAACCGCACACTTGTTGTTTGTGTACATGGATTTTATAATGCGTATATGTTTTACCCCCAACACCACTTTCCATCAATTTGTATAGCAGACCCTCATGCCAAATTGAGTCAAAGGCTTTTTTGTTTTGGTTTGTTTGGTTGTCAATTAGGGTGTGCAGGGTGAATACATGGTCTGTTGTACGGTAATTTGGTAAAAAGCCAATTTGACATTTGCTCAGTACATTGTTTTCATTGAGGAAATGTACGAGTCTGCTGTTAATGATAATGCAGAGGATTTTCCCAACGTTATTGTTCACGCATATTCCACTGTAGTTATTGTGGTCAAATTTGTCTCCACTTTTGTGGATTGGGGTGATCAGTCCTTGGTTCCAAATATTGGGGAAGATACCAGAGCTAAGGATGATGTTAAAGAGTATTAGTATAGCCAATTGGAATTTGTTGTCTGTATATTTGATCATTTCATTAAGGATACCATCAACACCACAGGCCTTTTTGGGTTGGAGGGTTTTTATTTTGTCCTGTAGCTCCTTCAAGCTCCTTCAAGGTAATTGGAGAATCCAGTGGGTTCTGGTAGTCTTTACTAGTTGATTGTAAGATTTGTATTTGATCATGTATATGTTTTTGCTCTTTATTCTTTGTTATAGAGCCAAAAAGATAGGAGAAGTGGCTTACCCATACATCTCCATTTTGGATAGATCATTATTTGTGTTTTGTTTAGTGTTTTCCAATTTTCCCAGAAGTGGTTAGCTGATTTCTGACGTGCTGTTCCTTCTTTTTCCGTAGTGTATTTCTGTATTGTTTTAGTGATTCACCATAGTGAAGGAGTAGACTCAGGTTTTCCGGGTCTCTATGTTTTTGGTTGGACAGGTTTCTCAATTTCTTTCTTAGATTTTTGCATTCTTCATCAAACCATTTGTCATTGTTGTTAATTTTCTTCGGTTTTCTATTTTTAGATTTGATAGGGAAGCTGAGAGGTCAAATATTCTGTTAAGATTTTCTACTGCCAAGTTTACGCCTTCACTATTACAGTGGAACGTTTTACAGTGGAACGTTTTCAATTGTCTAAAAGGGATTGAATTTGTTGTTGCCTAATTGTTTTTTGGTAGGTTTCCAAACTGCATTCCTTCCATCTATAGCATTTCTTAATGTTACTCAGTTCCTTTGGCTTTGATGCCTCATGATTGAGTATTGCTCTGTTCAAGTAGACTGTGATTTTGCTGTGGTCTGATAGGGGTGTCAGTGGGCTGACTGTGAACGCTCTGAGAGACTCTGGGTTGAGGTCAGTGATAAAGTAGTCTACAGTACTACTGCCAAGAGATGAGCTATAGGTGTACCTACCATAGGAGTCCCCTCGAAGCCTACCAGTGACTATGTACATACCCAGCGTGCGACAGAGATGCAGGAGTTGTGACCCGTTTTTGTTTGTTATGTTGTCATCGTTATGCCTAGGGGGGCATATGTGGGAGGGAATGCTGTCACCTGCAGGCAGGTGTTTGTCCCCCGTGTGCTGAGGGTGTCAGGTTCTTGTCCGGTTCTGGCATTTAGGTCGCCACAGACTAGTACATGTCCCTGGGCCTGGAAATGATTGATTTCCCCCTCCAGGATGGAGGAAATTTTTCTCTGTTAAGATAATTTCCTTTTGAATTTCTAGCCAAATGTAAAATGTTCCTGTTTTGATCAATTTAATGGAGTGAGTTAGGTCTGCTCTATACTAAATTAGCATACCCCCTGAGTCCCATCCCTGTTTCACATCTGGTAGTTTGGTGGATGGGACTACCAGCTCTCTGTAACCTAGAGGGCAACCAGTGGGTCCATCTTCTCTATACCAGGTTTCTTGCAGGATGACAATGTCTGTATTACCGATTTCTTTGGTGAAGTCCGGGTTCCTGCTCTTTAGGCCAAATGCAGATGACCTCAGGCCTTGGATATTCCCCCCCACACACAGAAATGCACAAATATAAAAGCGCACACACACACAGCACACACACACACACACAGCACACACACATCTATCCTTGCGGGTACCAAACAATTGATTCCCATTCCAAGTCATATTTTTTCTAACCCCTAACCCTAAACCCAAACCCTAACCCTTATTCCTAACCCTAATTCTAACCCTAATAGTAACCCTAACCCCTAACCCTAAACCCAAACCCTAACCCTTATTCCTAACCCTAATTCTAACCCTAATAGTAACCCTAACCCTAATCCTTATTCCTAACCCTAATTCTAACCCTAATAGTAACCCTAACCCCTAAACCTAAAATAACCTTTTTCCTTGGGTACCAGGGAAAGTTTCCCACTTTTCAGCCAGGTCACTTGTGATGCAAGTCAGTATTCAACGAGAGGGAGGGAGAAAAGGAGAGAGAGAAAGAGAGAGAGAGAGAGAGAGAGAGAGAGAGAGAAAGAGAGAGAGAGAGAGAGAGAGAGAGAGAAAGAGAGAGAGGGGGGAGACCATTAGGAGATATTATACACAGTTTATATTGACTTGTGAGATCTCTTTTTCAGAGAGCATCTATCTGATTAAGACATGCCAGCTGGAGACTGTAGGTGTGTGTGTGTGCTTGAATGTGTGTGCATTGTACTGTATGTGTGTTTATGAAATAAATCTTGGGAGCTTGACATTCCGAGTCAAGAATGGTGTGTGTGTGTGTGTGTGCATGTGTGCCTGTTTGTGAAATCTTGTTTAGTGGGAGCCTAGTTGTTCAGAGGCAGCGGGCTGGAGAGCTCTGCTGTACCTAATCGAACTAGAGAGCGTGACGCCCTGATTAAAAACCCCTGAGAACACACACACGCAAACACACATAGCGGCAAATACACCACACAAACACACTCGCGCACACACACGCACGCACACACACACGCACACACACAAACACACACATTCTCTCTCTATCAGACAAATACTTGCTTTCTCTAATACAGAGCACACACTCTCTCTGTCTCTAAAAAACACACACGTTCTACATTTCTTTTATTAAGTGTTCTTCCCTGTAACCTGTTCTCTCCTGACTCTCACCTGGCTCTCTCCTGACTCTCTCCTGACTCTCTCCTGACTCTCTCCTGACTCTCTCCTGACTCTCACCTGACTCTCTCCTGACTCTCTCCTGACTCTGTCCTGACTCTGTCCTGACTCTCACCTGACTCTCTCCTGACTCTCTCCTGACTCTGTCCTGACTCTCACCTGACTCTCTCCTGACTCTCTCCTGACTCTGTCCTGACTCTGTCCTGACTCTCTCCTGACTCTCTCCTGACTCTGTCCTGACTCTGTCCTGACTCTCACCTGACTCTGTCCTGACTCTCACCTGACTCTGTCCTGACTCTGTCCTGACTCTCACCTGACTCTCTCCTGACTCTCTCCTGACTCTGTCCTGACTCTCACCTGACTCTTTCCTGACTCTCTCCTGACTCTCTCCTGACTCTCTCTTGACTCTGTCCTGACTCTCTCCTGACTCTCTCCTGACTCTGTCCTGACTCTCTCCTGACTCTGTCCTGACTCTGTCCTGACTCTCACCTGACTCTGTCCTGACTCTCACCTGACTCTGTCCTGACTCTCTCCTGCCTCTCTCCTGACTTTCACCTGACTCTGTCCTGACTCTCACCTGACTCTCTCCTGACTCTCACCTAACTCTCACCTGACTCTCTCCTGACTTTCACCTGACTCTCTCCTGACTTTCACCTGACTCTCACCTGACTCTCTCCTGACTCTCACCTGACTCTCACCTGACTCTCTCCTGACTCTCCAAGCTGAAGTGAATATACAGTATTTTTCATAATGTGCGTTAGGTTGCGGTGGTCAGGGTGAAACAGCAGCTGTATAAACCACTACCCACACTCCACATAGAGAGAGAACAAAGATGAATCCTTCACCCTCATTTCCATATACCTCCACCTTTCAAACCCCGTTCCTCCACAACGCCCCATCCCTCCCTCCCCCTCACTCCCTCCCTCCCCCTCTCTCTCTCTCTCTCTCCCCCTCCCTCCTCCGGTCTAACATTTTCGTTCTGCACTTCCATCTGACCTGACAAATACCCCTGATCATCTTTGAGTGGTCGTAACTGTAGAGCGAGAGAAAGAGAGAGAGAGAGAGAGGGAAAGAGACAGAGAGTGAGTGAAAATTACAATAATCTTCTGACCTATACCTCTATCCCCCATCTCCCCATTCCCATTACCCTTGAACCTGAAGCTGTCAAGCCCCTATAGTCCTCAAGAGATAGTCACCTCCACAGGGATAGAACAACAATGCATTATTCACCTCTCTCTGAATCACCTATCTCTAACCTTTTCCTCCATCCTGTCTTTCACTGCACTGCACATTATGGTGTGGTGGATGACAGAATAATTCTTTCCCTGGTGAAGAAAAACCCCTTCACAACAGCTGTCCAGATCAATAACACCCTCCAGGAGGTAGGCGTATCTGTGTCAAAATCAACAATCAAGAGAAGACTTCACCAGAGTAAATACATAGGATTTACCACACAATGTAAACCATTGGTAGGCCTCAAAAATAGGAAGAGCAGATTAGAGTATGCCAAACAACATCTATAAAAAGCCTGTCCAGTTCTGGAACAACATCCTATGGACAAATGAGACAAAGGTCAACTTGTACCAGAATAATGGGAAGAGAAGAGTATGGAGAAGGGAAGGAACTGCTCATGATTCCAAGCATACCACCTCATCTGTGAAGCATGGTGGAGGTAGTGTTATGATGTGGGCATGTGTGGCTGCCAATGGAACTGGTTCCCTTGTATTTATTGATGATGTGATTGCTGACAAAAGCAGCAGAAAGAAGGAGGGCTGATTCTGACAGAGATAAACGGCGAACAAAGGCATTCACACTTAAATACATTCATGATTTCTGACACCAAATGGGCAGATGTTCGTGTGCAAAGAATATGAATACTGTGAGAATAGTTTCTAGATTGTATCAACGATAGGTGTCTCTCTCTCTCTCTCTCTCTCCCCCCTCTTCATCTCCTTTGTAAAAATCCACCATATTGTGTCAGTCCACTAGGGATCTTTTTCTCATGTATTAAGTGTGTATGTTTATTAGGTGTTATTATTTAGTTAGCTAGTAAATAAATAACTAAACCAATTTGTGTAGTACTGAATCATGAGTAAGGCTGGGGTTTTTACAGATCCAAGAAGGTTACGACTGTTCAAAATTATGATATGATAAGAGGTTATTATTTAATATGTTGACTGTTTTATGGATGTTATGGGTAAAGACCTTCAGAGTTTAATTGGGGAGATGGTAACTCTTTAAACAACCTCTCTCGTGGTGCCCCAAATTCTTAATGAGTTCTTTGTTACATGATTAATTTAATCTGGTAACAATTAAACGTATTTAATTGATTCGATAAATCACAGTCATTAGATTAATTAAAGCAAAGTCACGACAAAGCTTAAAAGCTTATTTCCATTGTGGTCCTTTTGAAGAGGAAAGGAAGGAAGGGGAATGCAACATGGTTATGCTGCAATAGTAGTGGCAACAGACAATGACAGACAAAATTGTTGTTTGATTCATAACATGAGATAAGTACAATTCACTTTCCTAATAAACAACTATGGACATATCCCTTGTCTCACATGCCCTTAACTTCTTGGTGACGGGGCAGTATTTTCACATCCGGATGAAATGCATGCCAAAATTCAACTTCCTGCTACTCATCTCCAGAAGATAAGATATGCATATTATTAGTGAATGTGGATAGAAAACACTCTGAAGTTTCTAAAACTGTTTGAATCATGTCTGTGAGTATAACAGAACTTATTTAGCAGGCGAAACACCATGGACAAATCATTCAGATCTTTTTTTTTTTGAGGTCACTCTCTTTTCAATGGGTTTTCATTGGGAATCCAGATTTCAAAGGGACCTTCTTGCAGTTCCTATCGCTTCCACTGGATGTCAACAGTCTTTAGAAATTGGTTGAGGTTTTTCCTTTGTGTAATGAAGAAGTACAACCATCTTGAACGAGGGTAACTTGAAGTGTACTGTTAGATAGAGGCGCGTGACCAGAAAGCTAGCTACAGTTTGTTTTCCTCCTGTATTGACACAGATCATCCCGTCGTTAAAAAATACCTAAAGTTGTATTACAAAAGTAGTTTGAAATGTTTTGGCAAAGTTTACAGGTAACGTTTGAGATATTTTATAGTCACATTGCGCAAGTTGGAACCGGTGTTTTTCTGGATCAAACGCGCCAAATAAATGGACATTTTGGATATACAGTGCCTTGCGAAAGTATTCGGCCCCCTTGAACTTTGCGACCTTTTGCCACATTTCAGGCTTCAAACATAAAGATATAAAACTGTATTTTTTTGTGAAGAATCAACAACAAGTGGGACACAATCATGAAGTGGAACGACATTTATTGGATATTTCACACTTTTTTATCAAATCAAAAACTGAAAAATTGGGCGTGCAAAATGATTCAGCCCCTTTACTTTCAGTGCAGCAAACTCTCTCCAGAAGTTCAGTGAGGATCTCTGAATGATCCAATGTTGACCTAAATGACTAATGATGATAAATACAATCCACCTGTGTGTAATCAAGTCTCTGTATAAATGCACCTGCACTGTGATAGTCTCAGAGGTCCGTTAAAAGCGCAGAGAGCATCATGAAGAACAAGGAACACACCAGGCAGGTCCGAGATACTGTTGTGAAGAAGTTTAAAGCCGGATTTGGATACAAAAAGACTTCCCAAGCTTTAAACATCCCAAGGAGCACTGTGCAAGCGATAATATTGAAATGGAAGGAGTATCAGACCACTGCAAATCTACAAAGACCTGGCCGTCCCTCTAAACTTTCAGCTCATACAAGGAGAAGACTGATCAGAGATGCAGCCAAGAGGCCCATGATCACTCTGGATGAACTGCAGAGATCTACAGCTGAGGTGGAGACTGTCCATAGGACAACAATCAGTCGTATATTGCACAAATCTGGCCTTTATGGAAGAGTGGCAAGAAGAAAGCCATTTCTTAAAGATATCCATAAAAAGTGTTGTTTAATGTTTGCCACAAGCCACCTGGGAGACACACCAAACATGTGGAAGAAGGTGCTCTGGTCAGATGAAACCAAACTTTTCGGCAACAATGCAAAATGTTATGTTTGGCGTAAAAGCAACACAGCTGAACACACCATCCCCAGTGTCAAACATGGTGGTGGCAGCATCATGGTTTGGGCCTGCTTTTCTTCAGCAGGAACAGGGAAGATGGTTAAAATTGATGGGAAGATGGATGGAGCCAAATACAGGACCATTCTGGAAGAAAACCTGATGGAGTCTGCAAAAGACCTGCGACTAGGACGGAGATTTGTCTTCCAACAAGACATTGATCCAAAACATAAAGCAAAATCTACAATGGAATGGTTCAAAAATAAACATATCCAGGTGTTAGAATGGCCAAGTCAAAGTCCAGACCTGAATCCAATCGAGAATCTGTGGAAAGAACTGAAAACTGCTGTTCACAAATGCTCTCCATCCAACCTCACTGAGCTCGAGCTGTTTTGCAAGGAGGAATGGGAAAAAATGTCAGTCTCTCGATGTGCAAAACTGATAGAGACATACCCCAAGCGACTTACAGCTGTAATCGCAGCAAAAGGTTGCGCTACAAAGTATTAACTTAAGGGGGCTGAATCATTTTGCACGCCCAATTTTTCAGTTTTTGATTTGTTAATAAAAAAGTTTTAAATATCCAATAAATGTCGTTCCACTTCATGATTGTGTCCCACTTGTTGTTGATTCTTCACAAAAAAATACAGTTTTATATCTTTATGTTTGAAGCCTGAAATGTGGCAAAAGGTCGCAAAGTTCAAGGGGGCCGAATACTTTCGCAAGGCACTGTATATCGACGGAATTAATCAAACAAAAGGACCATTTGTGATGTTTATGGGACATATTGGAGTGCCAACAAAATAAGCTCGTCAAAGGTAAGGCATGAATTATATTTTTATTTCTGCAATGTCGCACCTGCAGGGTTGAAATATGCTTTTCTCTCTTTGTTTACGGAGGTGCTATCCTCAGATAATAGCATCGTTTGCTTTCGCCGTAAAGCCTTTTTGAAAGGCTGGATTCACAACAACTGTAGCTTTAATTTGTTATCTTGCATGTGTGATTTAATGAGAGTTCGATTTTTATAGTAATTTATTTGAATTTGGCGCTCTGCATTTTCCATGGCTTTTGGCTAGCGTCCCACATATCCCAGAGAGGTTAATATATAAAACAATCAATCCCTAATATATACAAGACAATCACAATATGAGAAACAACAGGCACGAAATATGCTAACCCGGGCATTTTCCTTCTCAGCCACGTACTATAATCTTACCGCTCACTTTTGAGACATGCTACTATTTAACCATTTTTTTCAGTGAGTACTTGAAACTACCTATGGAGGTTATAAGTTTCAAATTCTAAGGAAGACTATTCTAAAGACTGGCAGTTTCTTTCCCCATACCACTTTTAAATCTAAAGAAACAACGTCAGTTTCACTCCTTCTAGTGGAATGGTTATGGTTATCCCGTACCAAGTTAAAGTAGTTAAATAGGTACCTGGGGACCATACAGTGGATGTACAAGAGACAAATTAATCTGAGAGATTCTCGCCTCCACTTTGAGTGGGAATCTTGACTCATTTGTTTTGAGATGTCTGCAATTTATTTAGTATTATCTTGGGGGCACTAATTGTACCAGGAAGAGCATTCATAGTCAAAGTGACACTGAACAAGAGCCCCTGCCCCTGCCAATTGCATTCTTATCCAGATATTTGGAGGTTCATGCCAGAAACCTAATTTTATGGTTAACTTTGGAGATAACGTTTTGTGCCATGATCTCCACTCTCAGATGGTTATCTGGCACACATCCAAGATCATTAGCAGAGTATTTTGCTGTGACTACTATGTCACCTACTACTACCTTAAAATCAGGGGATTTCCTCAGTTTCACTTTGGACCCGAACAAGATATTTTTCCAAAGTGAAGAGACAGCTTATAGACATAGACATTGACTGACATTCAAGTGGATCCAGCAAACTCCCTTGGGGTACACTGTAGTTCAAGATTTTGGGTTTAGACAGTGTCCCATCCACATCCACCATGTGTTTTCTAACATGCAGAAGATAACCCATTTTACTGCTAAGTTGTTAATGACCATGGCTCTTAGTTTGATTAAGAGAATCTCATGATCCACTGTACCAAACGCCTTTTGGAGATCTAACATAACCATACCACGCAATTTCTCTCCATCTACTTCCTTCCTTATGTGGTCAGTTAGATATAGTAGGCAAGTATCGGTGGAATGGGGTTTTCTAAATCCAGATTGGAGCTCATACCATAGGTTATGTAAGGAAATATAACTGTCAATCTGCTTGTACACAATCTTTTACATGACTTTTGATAAAACACACAGGATTGAGACAGGCTGGTAGTTTCCATTATCTAACTTATTCACTTTTTTATACAAAGGAATGACCCATGTGAGTTTTATTCCACTGGGAAAACACCCTAGTTCAATAGACAGATTCACAATGTGAGTTCCGCAGGGGGTGATAACTACTGCAGCATCCTTTACAAATCTGGAAGGAATGTTGCCAAAGCCAGTTGCCTTGGAATGCATCAAGTGCATTAAGCTTCTTTAGCACAGTTGACTCAGACACCTCCTCAAATGAAAAGGCATCTACTTGGATCCCCTGCTTTGAGTAAAACTGTCATGTATTGTCATGTTGTGTCTTTCTGTCCTTTCCTTTCACCCTGTCTCCCTCTGCTGGTCGTATTAGGTTACCTTTTCTCCCCCGCTTTCCCCCAGCTGTTCCTTGTCTCCTCTTGACTACCTCGTCACCCCTTCTCCCACCTGTTCCCCTTTTCCCTCTGATTAGTCCCCTATATCTCTCTCTGTTTTTGTTCCTGTCCTTGTCGGATTCTTGTTTGTTGTGTTTCATGCCTGAGCCAGACTATCGTCATGTTTGCTGTAACCTTGTCCTGTCCTGTCGGAATCTGCCGGTCTATCTGAGCCTACCTATGTTTGGTTATTAAAGAAGCTCTGTTTAAGTTAGTTCGCTTTTGGGTCCTCATTCACTCACCGTAACAGAAGAATCCGACCAAGAATGGACCCAGCGACTTCGGATCCTCTCCACTCAGCCGTCGAGATCCAGGGAGCGATGCTAGGCAGACACGAGCAGGAATTGTCTGCTGCTCGACATGCCGTTGAGACCCTGGCCACCCAAGTCTCCAACCTCACAGAACAGGTTCACCATCTCCGCCTCGATCCACCGGCCACTTCCAGGGCTTTCGAATCTCCGGAGCCCAGAATCAATAACCCGCCGTGTTACTCTGGGGAGCCCACTGAATGCCGCTCGTTCCTCACCCAGTGTGATATTGTGTTTTCTCTCCAGCCCAACACTTACTCCAGGAGCACTGCTCGTGTCGCCTACGTCATATCTCTCCTTATTGGACGGGCTCGTGAGTGGGGCACGGCAATCTGGGAGGCAAGGGCTGAGTGTACTAACCAGTATCAGGACTTTAAGGAGGAGATGATACGGGTTTTTGATCGATCTGTTTTTGGGGAGGAGGCTTCCAGGGCCCTGTCTTCCCTATGTCAAGGTAATCGATCCATAACAGACTACTCTATTGAGTTTCGCACTCTTGCTGCCTCCAGTGGCTGGAACGAGCCGGCTTTGCTCGCTCGTTTTCTGGAGGGTCTCCGCGCAGAGGTAAAGGATGAGATTCTCTCCCGGGAGGTCCCTTCCAGCGTGGATTCCCTGATTGAACTCGCTATTCGCATTGAGCGACGGGTTGATCTTCGTCACCGAGCTCGTGGAGAGGAGCTCGCGTTCTCCGTTGCCCCCCTCTCCGCATCACTACCATCTTCCTCTGCCGGCTCGGGAGCTGAGCCTATGCAGCTGGGAGGTATCCGCATCTCGACTAAGGAGAGGGAACGGAGAATCACCAACCGCCTCTGTCTCTATTGCGGTTCTGCTGGTCATTTTGTCACTTCATGTCCAGTAAAAGCCAGAGCTCATCAGTAAGCGGAGGGCTACTGGTGAGCGCTACTACTCCTGTCTCTCCTTCAAGATCCTGCACTACCTTGTCGGTCCATCTACGCTGGACCGGTTCGTCAGCTTCCTGCAGTGCCTTAATAGACTCTGGGGCGGAGGGCTGTTTTATGGACGAGACCTGGGCTCGGGAACATGACATTCCTCTCAGACAGTTAAGGGAGTCCACGGCCTTGTTCGCCCTGGATGGTAGTCCTCTCCCCAGGATTCAGCGTGAGACGCTACCTTTAACCCTCACTGTTTCTGGTAATCATAGCGAAACCATTTCTTTTTTGATTTTTCGTTCACCTTTTACACCTGTTGTTTTGGGCCATCCCTGGCTAGTTTGTCATAATCCTTCCATTAATTGGTCTAGTAATTCTATCCTCTCCTGGAACGTCTCTTGTCATGTGAAATGTTTAATGTCTGCTATCCCTCCTGTTTCCTCTGTCTCTTCTTCACAGGAGGAGCCTGGTGATTTGACAGGGGTGCCGGAGGAATATCACGATCTGCGCACGGTGTTCAGTCGGTCCAGGGCCACCTCTCTTCCTCCACACCGGTCGTATGATTGTAGTATTGATCTCCTTCCGGGAACCACTCCCCCCCGGGGTAGACTATACTCTCTGTCGGCTCCCGAACGTAAGGCTCTCGAGGATTATTTGTCTGTAGCTCTTGACGCCGGTACCATAGTCCCCTCCTCCTCTCCCGCCGGAGCGGGGTTTTTTTTTGTCAAGAAGAAGGACGGGTCTCTGCGCCCCTGCATAGATTATCGAGGGCTGAATGACATAACAGTTAAGAATCGTTATCCGCTTCCTCTTATGTCTTCAGCCTTCGAGATCCTGCAGGGAGCCAGGTTTTTCACTAAGTTGGACCTTCGTAACGCTTACCATCTCGTGCGCATCAGGGAGGGGGACGAGTGGAAGACGGCGTTTAACACTCCGTTAGGGCACTTTGAATACCGGGTTCTTCCTTTCGGCCTCGCTAACGCTCCAGCTGTCTTTCAGGCATTAGTCAATGATGTCCTGAGAGACATGCTGAACATCTTTGTTTTCGTTTACCTTGACGATATCCTGATTTTTTCACCGTCACTCCAGATTCATGTTCAGCACGTTCGACGTGTCCTCCAGCGCCTTTTAGAGAATTGTCTTTTTGTGAAGGCTGAGAAGTGCACTTTTCATGCCTCCTCCGTCACATTTCTCGGTTCTGTTATTTCCGCTGAAGGCATTAAGATGGATCCCGCTAAGGTCCAAGCTGTCATTGATTGGCCCGCCCCTAAGTCACGCGTCGACCTGCAGCGCTTTCTCGGCTTCGCGAACTTCTATCGTCGTTTCATCCGTAATTTCGGTCAGGTGGCAGCTCCTCTCACAGCCCTTACTTCTGTCAAGACGTGCTTTAAGTGGTCCGTTTCCGCCCAGGGAGCTTTTGATCTCCTCAAGAATCGTTTTACATCCGCTCCTATCCTTGTTACACCTGACGTCTCTAGACAGTTCGTTGTCGAGGTTGACGCGTCAGAGGTGGGCGTGGGAGCCATTCTTTCTCAGCGCTCCCTCTCTGACGACAAGGTCCACCCATGCGCGTATTTTTCTCATCGCCTGTCGCCGTCGGAACGTAACTATGATGTGGGAAACCGCGAACTGCTCGCCATCCGGTTAGCCCTAGGCGAATGGCGACAGTGGTTGGAGGGGGCGACCGTTCCTTTTGTCGTTTGGACTGACCATAGGAACCTTGAGTACATCCGTTCTGCCAAACGACTTAATGCGCGTCAGGCGCGTTGGGCGCTGTTTTTCGCTCGTTTCGAGTTCGTGATTTCTTATCGTCCGGGCTCTAAGAACACCAAGCCTGATGCTTTATCTCGTCTCTTCAGTTCTTCAGTAGCCTCCACTGACCCCGAGGGGATTCTCCCTGAGGGGCGTGTTGTCGGGTTGACTGTCTGGGGAATTGAGAGGCAGGTAAAGCAAGCGCTCACTCACACTCCGTCGCCGCGCGCTTGTCCTAGGAACCTTCTTTTCGTTCCCGTTCCTACTCGTCTGGCCGTTCTTCAGTGGGCTCACTCTGCCAAGTTAGCCGGCCACCCTGGCGTTCGGGGTACGCTTGCTTCCATTCGCCAGCGTTTTTGGTGGCCCACCCGGGAGCATGACACGCGTCGTTTCGTGGCTGCTTGTTCGGTCTGCGCGCAGACTAAGTCCGGTAACTCCCCTCCTGCCGGCCGTCTCAGGCCGCTTCCCATTCCCTCTCGACCGTGGTCTCACATCGCCTTAGATTTTGTCACCGGACTGCCTTCGTCAGCGGGGAAGACTGTTATTCTTACGGTTGTCGATAGGTTCTCTAAGGCGGCTCATTTCATTCCCCTTGCTAAGCTTCCTTCTGCTAAAGAGACGGCACAAATCATCATCGAGAATGTTTTCAGAATTCATGGCCTTCCGTCAGACGTCGTTTCGGACAGAGGTCCGCAATTCACGTCTCAATTTTGGAGGGAGTTTTGCCGTTTGATTGGGGCTTCCGTCAGTCTCTCTTCCGGCTTTCACCCCCAGTCTAACGGTCAAGCAGAACGGGCCAATCAGACTATTGGTCGCATCTTACGCAGTCTTTCTTTTCGCAACCCTGCGTCTTGGTCAGAACAGCTCCCCTGGGCAGAATACGCCCACAACTCGCTTCCTTCGTCTGCGACCGGGCTATCTCCTTTTCAGAGTAGCCTCGGGTACCAGCCTCCGCTGTTCTCATCTCAGTTCGCCGAGTCCAGCGTCCCCTCCGCTCAGGCTTTTGTCCAACGTTGCGAGCGCACCTGGAAGAGGGTCAGGTCTGCACTTTGCCGTTATAGGACGCAGACTGTGAGGGCTGCTAATAAGCGTAGAACTAAGAGTCCTAGATATTGTCGCGGTCAGAGAGTTTGGCTCTCCACTCAGAACCTTCCCCTTAAGACGGCTTCTCGCAAGTTGACCCCGCGGTTCATTGGTCCGTTCCGTATTTCTCGGGTCATTAATCCTGTCGCAGTTCGACTTCTTCTTCCGCGATACCTTCGTCGCGTCCACCCGGTCTTCCATGTCTCCTGTATTAAGCCCGTTCTTCGCGCCCCCGCTCGTCTTCCCCCCCCCCCCCCCCCCCCCCCCATCCTTGTCGAGGGCGCACCCATCTACAGGGTCCGCAGGATTTTGGACATGCGTCCTCGGGGCCGTGGTCACCAGTACCTCGTTGATTGGGAGGGGTACGGTCCTGAGGAGAGGAGTTGGGTTCCCTCTCGGGACGTGCTGGACCGTGCGCTGATCGAGGATTTCCTCCGTTGCCGCCAGGTTTCCTCCTCGAGTGCGCCAGGAGGCGCTCGGTGAGTGGGGGGGTACTGTCATGTATTGTCATGTTGTGTCTTTCTGTCCTTTCCTTTCACCCTGTCTCCCTCTGCTGGTCGTATTAGGTTACCTTTTCTCCCCCGCTTTCCCCCAGCTGTTCCTTGTCTCCTCTTGACTACCTCGTCACCCCTTCTCCTACCTGTTCCCCTTTTCCCTCTGATTAGTCCCCTATATCTCTCTCTGTTTTTGTTCCTGTCCTTGTCGGATTCTTGTTTGTTGTGTTTCATGCCTGAGCCAGACTATCGTCATGTTTGCTGTAACCTTGTCCTGTCCTGTCGGAATCTGCCGGTCTATCTGAGCCTACCTATGTTTGGTTATTAAAGAAGCTCTGTTTAAGTTAGTTCGCTTTTGGGTCCTCATTCACTCACCGTAACAAAAACTGCTAGACATGACATGACATGACTCGGATTGTTCCTATTTTCAACTATTTTGTCATTAAAATTATCTTTCTTGGCCTTTTGTATCATCTTGTTGACCTCATTTCTTAATATCTTATAGTCTATAAATATATAATCTACCCAGGACTTCCTGAACTCCAGAAAGCATTCATTTCTATGCTTAATTGCCTTTAAAATTTTATCGTTTATCCATGGTTCTGTTCTTTGCTTAATTCAACAAAAAAAAAACTCTGGAGCCTTCTTATCTACAGCATCATAAAACAATTATTTAAAATGGCCCCAGGAATTTTCCACCTCATTGCATTTCAATACAGAAGACCAGTCCAATTTGCTCAAACAATTAACAAAAATATCTGCACTATAATTCTTCATAGACCTAATTTTTATTGAGTAATGACAATTAAAAACTTTTTTCTGAACCTTCCTACTATAGAAAATGATTGAATGATCCCTGAGCCCATAGTGTACAACCCCACTGTTTCAAATCCTTGATCTATCCGACACCAACACAAGGTTAATGATGGTTTGGGTAGAAGGACAGACCCTGGTGGGCTCATTAATCAGCTGGTATAAGGCAAACAGATTACAAAAATTCTTAAGAGCTTTAAAAGTAGCATGGCCCTTCTTGAACATATCTGTATTAAAATCACCAGTAACAATAACCTCTGATTTACCAAAATCTGCATAGTTGGAGCAAGTCTCCTCCAACAATTCATAAAACCTGTACTGGTCTGGTGGTCTGTAACAGGTTCCGACTATAATGGGTTTGCATTTTGGTAATAAAATGTCCAACCACACAGCTTCAATCTCGCCACGGCTTAAATCTGATCTATAGTTGAAGCAACATCTGATCTCAGTAAATACAAACTCCCCCGCCTTTTTGATTGTGGTCTCTTCGAATTACTACATAATTTCCAACTTCAATCTCTTGAACCATCTAACCATGTTCCGGCAAAGCAAAGCATTCCCACCTTACAGTTACCGGAGAGTAGGGACATTTCCATAATCTTTGGAAGAAGACTGTGTAGAAGAAGAAGACTCCATCCTAGCTGGAGGGGTGCTCTCATCTTATCTACCAACATAGACAGGGCTCTAACTCCTCTAGCTCCACAATGAAATAGGGTGCAGGCCAGGCAGTAGGCTGTTAGCCAGTCTACCAGCATAGTGGAGTCTGCCACTAGCACAGTCAGCGTAGTCAGCTCAGCTATCCCCATTGAGACCGTGTCTGTGCCTCGACCTAGGTTGGGCAAAACTAAACATGGCGGCGTTCGCCTTAGCAATCTCACTAGGATAAAGACCTCCTCCATTCCTGTCATTATTGAAAGAGATCATGATACCTCACATCTCAAAATAGGGCTACTTAATGTTAGATCCCTTACTTCAAAGGCAATTATAGTCAATTAACTAATCACTGATCATAATCTTGATGTGATTGGCCTGACTGAAAAGGCGGAGGTGTTGCTAACATTTCCGATAGCAAATTTCAATTGATAAAAAAAATAACGTTTTCGTCTTTTGAGCTAGTCATGAAATCTATGCAGCCTACTCAATCACTTTTATAGCTACTGTTTACAGGCCTCCTGGGCCATATACAGTGTTCCTCATTGAGTTCCCTGAATTCCTATCGGACCTTGTTGTCATAGCAGATAATATTCTCATTTTTGGTGACTTTAATATTCACATGGAAAAGTCCACAGACCCACTCCAAAAGGCTTTCGGAGCCATCATCGACTCAGTGGGTTTTGTCCAACATGGCTCTGGACCTACTCACTGTCACAGTCATACTCTGGACCTAGTTTTGTCCCAAGGAATAAATGTTGTGGATCTTAATGTTTTTCCTCATAATCCTGGACTATCGGACCACCATTTATTACATTTGCAATTGCAACAAATAATCTGCTCAGACCCCAACCAAGGAACATCAAAAGTTGTGCTATAAATTCACAGACAACACAAAGATTCCTCGATGTCCTTCCAGACTCCCTCTGTCTACCCAAGGACACCAGAGGACAAAAATCTGTTAAACACCTAACTGAGGAACTCAATTTAACCTTGCGCAATACCCTAGGTGCAGTTGCACCCCTAAAAACGAAAAACATTTGTCATAAGAAACTAGCTCCCTGGTATACAGAAAATACCCGAGCTCTGAAGCAAGCTTCCAGAAAATTGGAACGGAAATGGCGCCATACCAAACTGGAAGTCTTCCGACTAGCTTGGAAAGACAGTACCGTGCAGTACCGAAGAGCCCTTACTGCTGCTCGATCATCCTATTTTTCCAACTTAACTGAGGAAAATAAGAACAATCCGAAATTCCTTTTTGATACTGTCGCAAAGCTAACTAAAAAGCAACATAACCCAAGAGAGGATGGCTTTCACTTCAGCAGTAATAAATTCATGAACTTCTTTGTGGAAAAGATCATGATTATTAGAAAGCAAATTACGGACTCCTCTTTAAATCTGCGTATTCCTTCAAAGCTCAGTTGTCCTGAGTCTGCACAACTCTGCCAGGACCTAGGATCAAGAGAGACACTCAAGTGTTTTAGTACTATATCTCTTGACACAATGATGAAAATAATCATGGCCTCTAAACCTCTAAACCTTCAAGCTGCATACTGGACCCTATTCCAACTAAACTACTGCTTCTTGTGCTTGGCCCTCCTATGTTGAACATAATAAACGGCTCTCTATCCACCGGATGTGTACCAAACTCACTAAAAGTGGCAGTAATAAAGCCTCTCTTGAAAAAGCAAAACCTTGACCCAGAAAATATAAAAAACGATCGGCCTATATCGAATCTTCCATTCCTCTCAAAAATTTTAGAAAAGGTTGTTGCGCAGCAAATCACTGCCTTCCAGAAGACAAACTATGTATACGAAATGCTTCAGTCTGGTTTTAGACCACATCATAGCACTGAGACTGCACTTGTGAAGGTGGTAAATTACCTTTTAATGGCATCAGACCGAGGCTCTGCATCTGTCCTCGTGCTCCTAGACCTTAGTGCTGCTTTTGATACCATCGATCACCACATTCTTTTGGAGAGATTGGAAACCCAAATTGGTCTACACGGACAAGTTCTGGCCTGGTTTAGATCTTATCTGTCAGAAAGATATCAGTTTGTCTCTGTGAATGGTTTGTCCTCTGACAAATCAACTGTAAATTTCGGTGTTCCTCAAGGTTCCGTTTTAGGACCACTATTGTTTTCACTATATATTTTACCTCTTGGGGATGCCATTCGAAAACAGAATGTTAACTTTCACTGCTAGGCGGATGACACAGCTGTACATTTCAATGAAACATGGTGAAGCCCCAAAATTGCCCTCACTTGAAGCATGTGTTTCAGACATAAGGAAGTGGATGGCTGCAAACTGTCTACTTTTAAACTCGGACAAAACAGAGATGCTTGTTCTAGGTCCCAAGAAACAAAGAGATCTTCTGTTGAATCTGACAATTAATCTTAATGGTTGTACAGTCGTCTCAAATAAAACTGTGAAGGACCTCAGCGTTACTCTGGTCTCTGATCTCTCTTTTGAAGGACTTATCAAGACTGTTTCAAGGACAGCTTTTTTCCATCTACATAATATTGCAAAAATCAGAAACTTTCTGTCCAAAAATGATGCAGAAAAATTAATCCATGCTTTTGTCACTTCTAGATTGGACTACTGCAATGCTCTACTTTCCGGCTACCCGGATAAAGCACTAAATAAACTTCAGTTAGTGCTAAATACGGCTGCTAGAATCCTGACTAGAACCAAAAAATGTGATCATATTACTCCCTACACTGGCTTCCTGTCAAGGCAAGGGCTGATTTCAAGGTTTTACTGCTAACCTACAAAGCATTACATGGGCTTGCTCCTACCTATCTCTCTGATTTGGTCCTGCCGTACATACCTACACGTACGCTACGGTCACAAGACGCAGGCCTCCTAATTGTCCCTAGAATTTCCAAGCAAACAGCTGGAGGCAGGGCTTTCTCCTATAGAGCTCCATTTTTATGGAATGGTCTGCCTACCCATGTGAGAGACGCAAACTTGGTCTCAACCTTTAAGTCTTTACTGAAGACTCATCTCTTCAGTGGGTCATATGATTGAGTGTAGTCTGGCCCAGGAGTGTGAAGGTGAACGGAAAGGCTCTGGAGCAACGAACCACCCTTGCTGTCTCTGCCTGGCCGGTTCCCCTCTTTCCACTGGGATTCTCTGCCTCTAACCCTATTACAGGGGCTGAGTCACTGGCTTACTAGGGCTCTTTCATACCGTCCCTAGGAGGGGTGCGTCACTTGAGTGGGTTGAGGCACTGATGTGATCTTCCTGTCTGGGTTGCCCCCCCCCCCCCCCCCTTGGGTTGTGCCGTGGCGGAGATCTTTGTGGGCTATACTCAGCCTTGTCTCAGGATGGTAAGTTGTTGGTTGAAGATATCCCTCTAGTGGTGTGGGGGCTGTGCTTTGGCAAAGTGGGTGGAGTGATATCCTTCCTGTTTGGCCCTGTCCGGGGGTGTCATCGGATGGGGCCACAGTGTCTCCTGACCCCTCCTGTCTCAGCCACCAGTATTTATGCTGCAGTAGTTTGTGTCGGGGGGCTATGGTCAGTTTGTTATATCTGGAGTACTTATCCTGTCCTATTCGGTGTCCTGTGTGAATTTAAGTATGCTCTCTCTAATTCTCTCTTTCTTTCTCTCTCTCGGAGGACCTGAGCCCTAGGACCATGCCTCAGGAATACCGGGCATGATGACTCCTTGCTGTCCCCAGTCCACCTTGCCGTGCTGCTGCTCCAGTTTGAACTGTTCTGCCTGTGATTATTATTATTTGACCATGCTGGTAATTTATGAACATTTGAACATCTTGGCCATGTTCTGTTATAATCTCCACCCGGCACAGCCAGAAGAGGACTGGCCACTCCACATAGCCTGGTTCCTCTCTAGGTTTCTTCCTAGGTTTTGGCCTTTCTAGGGAGTTTTTCCTAGCCACCGTGCTTCTACACCTGCATTGCTTGCTGTTTGGGGTTTTAGGCTGGGTTTCTGTACAGCACTTTGAGATATCATCTGATGTACGAAGGGCGATATAAATACATTTGATTTGATTTGATTTAGAAGAAGGATGTGTAGCCCTCTCATAGAAAACACCTTTTCTCGAGTCACGTTATCCTCATCTGTTGGAACTGTCACATTACATTTTTGACTTGAGATGAGTGTTGACTACATGCAGTCCAATCCCAGCAGTGAAGCTGCATCCAAGGTTCACACTAGCATCAGAAAGCGGGTTTGGCTTTCCCATCTCCTGCACCTATCCCCAGGCTTCTCCACGTCCATTCAGCACAACTGACTGTCTCGACTGGGGCCTCTCTCGGCATCCTCTCCTGGTCTCCCTGCCGTGCTCCGACTGAGGCCTCCCTCGGCATCCTCTCCTGGTCTCCCTGCCGTGCTCCAACTGGGGCCACCCTCGGCATCCTCTCCTGGTCTCCCTGCCGTGCTCCGACTGAGGCCTCCCTCGGCATCCTCTCCTGGCCTCCCTGCCGTGCTCCGACTGGGGCCTCCCTCGGCATCCTCTCCTGGTCTTTCTGCCGTGCTCCGACTGGGGTCTCCCTCTGCATCCTCTCCTGGTCTCCCTGCCGTGCTCCGACTGGGGCCTCCCTCTGCATCCTCTCCTGGTCTCCCTGCCGTGCTCCGACTGGGGCCTCCCTCAGCATCCTCTCCTGGTCTCCCTGCCGAGCTCTGACTGAGGCCTCCCTCAGCATCCTCTCCTGGTCTCCCTGCCGTGCTCCGACTGGGGCCTCCCTCGGCATCCTCTCCTGGTCTCCCTGCCGTGCTCCGACTGGGGCCTCCCTCGGCATCCTCTCCTGGTCTCCCTGCCGTGCTCCGACTGGGGCCTCCCTCTGCATCTTTTCCTGGTCTCCCTGCCGTGCTCCGACTGAGGCCTCCCTCGGCATCCTCTCCTGGTGCCCTGCCGTGCTCCGACTGGGGCCTCCCTCGGCATCCTCTCCTGGTCTCCCTGCCGTGGTCCGACAGCAGATGGAAGGATTAGGTTGGTTGTCATGATCAAGGTCTGAAAGATCTCTAACTTTCATGCATACCTGAAATACAGAGCTCTATTTGTCATGCATACTTGAAAGACAGATCTCTATTTATCATGCATACTTGAAAGACAGATCTCTATTTGTCATGCATACCTGAAAGACAGATCTCTATTTGTCATGCATACCTGAAAGACAGGGTCGTCGCTCCTTCCCTTCTGACCCTCTCTATTATAGCATGCCGCTGCTCCAATGGATTTATCGCTAGAAAAGGTCCTCGGCACTGATGAACAACTCCAGACAGTAACAGGCATATAGTAATTATGAGGTTTCCACCATTTATTTGGCATATACCCCTGACCTTAATGGTCCTTTTGGAGGGACTGTGCCAGCAAGAATATACAAACGTGTTAAATAAAGTCTATTTCCCGTGGGAAAAATGCTTAGTGCCAATCCGGTCTTCTGATTAAAACTGCATACTTTGTCAAAAGGACATTGACTTGATGTACAAAAAGGACCCATATCTTTAACCGTTCATTTAAAACCGTCATTGTAAAATGCTGCCAACACGCCAAACTTTCCAGCTGACATCTTGTTTTTTCAAGTTGATTCTATTACATTCAATTGACATTCAATCTACGTGACTTCAAAGAGGGCCAGCATACTTTCTGATACAGAATGCAATGATGTGTACTGAACCTGTCGCTCGTAATAAAGTGTAGTGCGCTATGAAATCCATGCCCTTGCTCTACCACACACACAAATGTAACTTGTTTAATTTTTGCCTCTATTTTACTGTAGCCCCTCAAGCCATCCACTTTTCATTGCAGACCGATTTCCCCTTCACTCCCCAAGCCTTGTTCTCCATTTGTCCACTTCCTCATTCCTGTTCTACTTCCTGTCCTTGTCATGTCTCATCTCGCAGGATGTCTGATCTGCATGAATGGAGGAGAGAAGGACAATTAATCACCTCTGGTACTCCTCCGTCCTCTAACAATCTCTCTTTCTCTCTGTCTGTCTCTCACTCTCTCACTCTCTGTCTCTGTCTCTCTGTTCTGTCTCTCTGTTCTGTCTGTCTGTCTGTCTGTCTGTCTGTCTGTCTGTCTGTCTGTCTGTCTGTCTCTCACTCTCTCTCACACTCTCACATGCATGCATGCACATACACACATACACACACACATACAGCACTTCACTGACAGTAGCCCCTCCCCTCCTTCTCATTTAGTATGCTTATATAAGGGAGTCCAAGAAGAGGGACAGGAGGAGAGGATGAGGAGACGGTGGGGGTGAATTAAGCGAGAGAAGAGGGGACAGGCACAGAAGGAACAGAAAGAGGTAACAGAGGAAAAGGAGGGAGAGCCTGGAGAGGACAGAAAATGAACTAGGGAAAAGAGAGAGGAAGAGGGTAAAGAAGGGAGGATTGATGAAAAGACCTAGAAAAAAGAAGAAAAAAATAGGAAGAACAGAAGAGAGAAGGGGGAGGGATAAAAGGGAGAGAGAGAGGAGGGAGGGAGGGATAAAAGGGAGAGAGAGAGGAGGAGGGAGCGATAAAAGGGAGAGAGAGAGGAGGGAGGGATAAAAGGGAGAGAGAGGAGGGAGGGATAAAAGGGAGAGAGAGGAGGGAGGGAGGGATAAAAGGGAGAGAGAGAGGAGGGAGGGGGGGATAAAAGGGAGAGAGAGAGGAGGGAGGGAGGGATAAAAGGGAGAGAGAGAGGAGGGAGGGATAAAAGGGAGAGAGAGAGGAGGGAGGGAGGGATAAAAGGGAGAGAGAAAGGAGGGAGGGATAAAAGGGAGAGAGAGAGGAGGCTGTGTTTGGGCTCTAGGCGTTGGCCTCCTCTTACTCTGTCTGTCTAAATATCCCCTGTTGTAAGACACACACCCACACACTCGCAAGCAAACACACACACACACACACACACACACACACACACACACACACACACAGACAGTACATGAGGACTCATGGTGGTGGTGTAACTGAGTCCGGTTTGTAGGCCGCCTTGCTCGCACATGCTTTTTCAGTTCTGCCCACAAATTTCCAGGACTTTGTGATGGCCACTCCAATACCTTGACTTTGTTGTCCTCAATATATCCACATCATTTTCCTCCTCATGATCTATTTTGTGAAGTGCACCAGTCCCTCCTGCAGAAAAGCACCACCACAACATGATGCTGCCACCCCCATGCGTCACGTTTGGGATGATGTTCTTCGGCTTGCAAGCCTCCCACTTTTTCCTCCAAACATAACGATGGTCATTATGGCTAAACAGTTAAATTTTTGTTTCATCAGAGCAGAGGACATTCCTCCAAAAAGTACGATATTTGTCCCCATGTGCAGCTGCAAACCGTTGTCTGGCTTTTTTTATGGCGGTTTTGGAGCAGTGGCTTCTTCCTTACTGAGCGGCCTTTCAGGTTGTGTCGATATAGGACTCGTTTTACTGTGGATATAGATACTTTTATACCTGTTTCCTCCAGCATCTTCACAAGGTCCTTTGCTGTTCTGGGATTGATTTGCACTTTTCACACCAAGGTACATTCATCTCTAGGAGACAGAACGCGTCTCATCCTTGGGAAATTGCTCCCAAGGATGAACCAGACTTGTGGAGTGCTACATTTTTTTTCTGAGGTCTTGGCTGATTTATTTGGATTTTTCCATGATGTCAAGCAAAGAGGCACTGAGTTTGAAGGTAGGCCTTGAAATACATCCACAGGTACACCTCCAATTGACTCAAATTATGTCAATTAGCCTATCAGAAGCTTCTAAAGCCATGACATCATTTTCTGGAATTTTCCAAGCTGTTTAAAGGCACAGTCAACGTAATGTATGTAAACTTCTGACCCACTGGAATTGCGATACAGTGAATTATAAGTGAAATAATCTGTCTGTAAACAATTGTTTGAAAAATTACTTGTGTCATGCACAAAGTAGATGTCCTAACTGACTTGCCAAAACTATAGTTTGTTAACAAGAAATGTGTGGAGAGGTTGAAAAATGAGTTTTAATGACTCCAACCTAAGTGTATGTAAACTTCCGAATGTATTAAATGTATTCACTCCCTGAACTTGCTTCCCAACTCTCAGCGTACATCGTTACATTCACATTTTTCACATCTCGTGATTTTCACATCACTGTGTAGGAGGAAGAGAGAGATACCTCTCAGCTTCCCTATCAAATCTAAGAAAATTAACAACAATGACAAATGTTTTGATGAACAATGCAACAACTTAAAATAAATTGAGAAGCCTATCCAACCGAAATCGTATAGAGACCCAGAAAACCTGAGCCTACGCCTTCACTTCTGTGAATCATTAAAACAATATAGAAATACACTAAGGAAATAGAAGCAACAGCAAGTCAGAAATCAGCTCAATGTAATTGAAGAATCCATTCTGGGAGAATTGGAAAACACGAAACAAACAGCATGAAGATTTATCTATCCAAACCAGAGATGTGTGGATAAACCACTTCTCCAATCTTTTTGACTCTTTAACAAAGATCAAACAGCAAAATCAACTATTAAAGACGACCAGAACCGACTGGATTCTCCGTTTACATTGAATGAACTACAGGACAAAATACAAACCCTCCAACCCAAAAAGGCCTGTGGTGTTGATGGTATCCTAAATTAAATGATAAAATATAGAGACCACGAATTCCAGTTGGCTATACTTAAACTCTTTATCATAATCTTCAGCTCTGGCATCTTCCTCAATATTTGGAACCAAGGACTGATCACCTCAATCCACAAAAGTGGAGACAAATTTAACCCCAATAACTACCGTGGGATATGCGTCAACAGCAAACTTAACAGCAGACTTGTCCATTTCCTCAGTGAAAATAATGTACTAATCAAATGTCAAATGATCTTTTTTTTACCAAATTACCATACGACAGACCATGTATTCACCCTGCACACCCTAATTGACAAACAAACACACCAAAACACCAAAACAATGGCAAAATCTTCTCATGCTTTGTTGATTTCAAAAATGCTTTTGACTCAATTTGTCATGTGGGTCTGCTATACAAATTGATGGAAAGCGGTGTTTGGGGAAAAACCTACGACATTAAAAAATCCATATACACAAACAAGTGTGCGGTTAAAATGGGCAAAAAACACACATTTCTTTCCACAGGGATGTGGGCTGAGACAGGGATGCAGCTTGAGCCCCACCCTTTTTAACATATATATGAATGAATTGGTGAGGGCACTAGAACAGTGTGCAGCACCCGGACTCACCTTATTAGAATCTGAAATCAAATGTAAATCTCAGTAGGACAAATATGATGGTGTTCTAAAAAAGGTCCAGTTGCCCATTCTGAAGTTCAATTGAACAGTAACTGAATGCCTCGATGGCCCGTCTGCCTGCTTTACATAGCAAGCCATGGCCACCTGAGTCAATGTCTGTAGGAGCGATCCATTTTCGTGAACAGGGTGGTGTACCTAATATACTGACTGTATGTTGGATTTTTGTTTAGATACTTGTTTAGATATTTCTTTAGAGACTTGGTGAAGCTGTTATATTGTAGAGTAATGTAATTGGCTTTTGGAAACCTGGAAGCATAATTGTTGTTCTGTTATACTGAGGTAAAGGGTTGAAGGTGCAGCTTTTACCTCTTAATGTGAATGCCTGAAACGACTGATTCACAACCAGTCATTCACCGCTATACAAAAATCACACAATGATCACACTCTTATCGCTCACTGCAGATGCACACACAGACGCACACAGACGCACACAGACGCACACAGACGCACACACACACACACACACACACACACACACACACACACACACACACACACACACACACACATACACACACACACACACACGACTGCAAATACAAACACGCAAACACACACATGGACACAAGCTTGTACATATCCACAAACACACGAACACACACACATATGCACACATCTAGCCTACACACACCCACAAAATGTATTGGACACATTTTTTATCCTTTTCTCTGTTTTTGTTTACACCTCCGCCCCACCTCCCCCTCCCCCTCCCCAGCTTCTCCATCCTCCCCACCTCCTCCCTCCCCCTCCCCCTTCCCCAGCTTCTCCATCCTCCCCACCTCCTCCCTCCCCCCTCCCCCTTCCCCAGCTTCTCCATCCTCCCCACCTCCTCCCTCCCCCCTCCCCCTCCCCAGCTTCTCCATCCTCCCCACCTGCTCCCTCCTCCCTACCGACCTTCTCTCCACCTCTTACCTCTTCCCTCCTCACTCCCCACCTCCTCCCTCCTCCCCAACTCCTCCAGCCCACCTCCTCTCTCCCCCTACCCTCCCACTCTTCCTCCCACCTCCTCCCTCCCATCTCCGCCCTCCCATCCCTCTCCTCCCGCATAGCTCTCTTTTCAGGGCTATTGTGCCGGAAAGAATTCACATGATGTAAACACGTCACTGCAGCTAAATCACATAACGTCACATAGAATAACCATTTGGAATTCAGTGATAAAAAGACCTGAGGGAAAATCCTTGACATGATGATGGGGTGGCATTCATAAAACGCTAAAAATAGACTAGAGAAAGAATGATAACAGTCAGCATTGGAGCATGTTCAAATCTGGATTCACAGCCTATAGACTACAATAGTATTACGTTCCGTGGATCCATTTACCTACATGAAACACTAGGAAACACTATAGGAAACATTATAGGAAACACTAGTCAAGGATCATACTAGAGACTAGCCAAGGATCATATCACCTCCACCCTACCTGATACCCTAGACCCACTCCAATTTGCATACTGCCCAAATAGGTCCACAGACGATGCAATCGTCATCACACTGCCCACTGCCCTATCCCATCTGGACAAGAGGAATACCTATGTAAGAATGGTGTTCATTGACTACACCTCAACATTTAACACCAAAGTACCCTCCAAACTCGTCATTAAGCTTGAGGCCCTGGGCCTCGCCCTTGCCCTGTGCAACTGGGTCCTGAACTTTCTGATGGGCCGCCCCCAGGTGGTGAGGGTAAGAAACAACATCTCCACCCCGCTGATCCTCAACACTGCGGCCCCACAAGGGTGCGTTCTCAGCCCTCTTCTGTACTCCATGTTCACCCATGACTGCGTGGCCATGCACGCCTCCAACTCAATTATCAGTTTTGCAGACAGTGGTAGGCTTGATTACCAACAATGACGAGACGGCCTACAGGGAGGAGGTGACGGAACAGTAGTGGAGAAGGTGGAAAGTATTAAGTTCCTCGGTGTCCACATCACTGACAAACTGAAATGGTACACCCACACAGACAGTGTGGTGAAGAAGGCGTAACAGCGCCTCTTCAACCTCAAGAGGCTGAAGAAATTTGGCTTGTCACCTACAACTTTTACAGATGCATAATCGAGAGCATCCTGTTGGGCTGTATCACCGCCTGGTACGGCAACTGCTCTGCCCACAACCGCAAGGCACTCCGGTGGGTAGTGCAGTCTGCACAACGCATCACCAGGAGCAAACTACCTGCCCTCCAGGACACCTACAGATCATCATTGACAACAACCACCCTTGCCACTGCCTGTTAATCCCATATCATCCAGAAGGCGAGGTCAGTACAGTACAGGTACAGACTATTAAACAGCCATCACTAACAGAGTGGCTGCTGCCAACATACAGACTCAAATCTCTTGTCACTTAAATGTAATAAATGGATACAATAAAGGCATCACTAGTCACTTTAAATAACGCCACTTTAATAATGTCTACATATCCTACATTACTCTTCTCATATGTATATACTGTATTCTATACCATCTACTGCATCTTGCCTATGCCGTTCGGCCATCGCTCATTCAAATATACAGTGCCTTGCGAAAGTATTCGGCCCCCTTGAACTTTGCGACCTTTTGCCACATTTCAGGCTTCAAACATAAAGATATAAAACTGTCTTTTTTTGTGAAGAATCAACAACAAGTGGGACACAATCATGAAGTGGAACGACATTTATTGGATATTTCAAACTTTTTTAACAAATCAAAAACTGAAAAATTGGGCGTGCAAAATTATTCAGCCCCCTTAAGTTAATACTTTGTAGCGCCACCTTTTGCTGCGATTACAGCTGTAAGTCGCTTGGGGTATGTCTCTATCAGTTTTGCACATCGAGAGACTGACATTTTTTCCCATTCCTCCTTGCAAAACAGCTCGAGCTCAGTGAGGTTGGATGGAGAGCATTTGTGAACAGCAGTTTTCAGTTCTTTCCACAGATTCTCGATTGGATTCAGGTCTGGACTTTGACTTGGCCATTCTAACACCTGGATATGTTTATTTTTGAACCATTCCATTGTAGATTTTGCTTTATGTTTTGGATCATTGTCTTGTTGGAAGACAAATCTCCGTCCCAGTCTCAGGTCTTTTGCAGACTCCATCAGGTTTTCTTCCAGAATGGTCCTGTATTTGGCTCCATCCATCTTCCCATCAATTTTAACCATCTTCCCTGTCCCTGCTGAAGAAAAGCAGGCCCAAACCATGATGCTGCCACCACCATGTTTGACAGTGGGGATGGTGTGAGCTGTGTCGCTTTTACGCCAAACATAACGTTTTGCATTGTTGCCAAAAAGTTCAATTTTGGTTTCATCTGACCAGAGCACCTTCTTCCACATGTTTGGTGTGTCTCCCAGGTGGCTTGTGGCAAACTTTAAACAACACTTTTTATGGATATCTTTAAGAAATGGCTTTCTTCTTGCCACTCTTCCATAAAGGCCAGATTTGTGCAATATACGACTGATTGTTGTCCTATGGACAGAGTCTCCCACCGCAGCTGTAGATCTCTGCAGTTCATCCAGAGTGATCATGGGCCTCTTGGCTGCATCTCTGATCAGTCTTCTCCTTGTATGAGCTGAAAGTTTAGAGGGACGGCCAGGTCTTGGTAGATTTGCAGTGGTCTGATACTCCTTCCATTTCAATATTATCGCTTGCACAGTGCTCCTTGGGATGTTTAAAGCTTGGGAAATCTTTTTGTATCCAAATCCGGCTTTAAACTTCTTCACAACAGTATCTCGGACCTGCCTGGTGTGTTCCTTGTTCTTCATGATGCTCTCTGCGCTTTTAACGGACCTCTGAGACTATCACAGTGCAGGTGCATTTATACGGAGACTTGATTACACACAGGTGGATTGTATTTATCATCATTAGTCATTTAGGTCAACATTGGATCATTCAGAGATCCTCACTGAACTTCTGGAGAGAGTTTGCTGCACTGAAAGTAAAGGGGCTGAATAATTTTGCACGCCCAATTTTTCAGTTTTTGATTTGTTAAAAAAGTTTGAAATATCCAATAAATGTCGTTCCACTTCATGATTGTGTCCCACTTGTTGTTGATTCTTCACAAAAAAATACAGTTTTATATCTTTATGTTTGAAGCCTGAAATGTGGCAAAAGGTCGCAAAGTTCAAGGGGGCCGAATACTTTCGCAAGGCACTGTATATATATATATATATATATATATATATATATATATATATATATATATATATATATATTTATATGTACATATTCTTATTCATCCCTTTATATATGTGTGTTTAAGGTAGTTGTTGTGAATTTGTTAGATTACTTGTTAGATATTACTGCATTGTCAGATCTAGAAGCCCAAGCATTTCGCAACACTCGCATTAACACCTGCTAACCATGTCTACGTGACTAATAAAATTTGATTTGTTTTGATTTGATGTACATGAAACACTACTAGAAACACTATAGGAAACACTGTAGGAAACATTATAGGAAACGCCACAGGAAACACTATATGAAACACTGAATGAAACACTATATGAAACCCTATAGGAGACACTATAGGAAACACTAAATGAAACACTATATGAAACCCTATAGGAAACACTATAGGAAACACTAAATGAAACACTATATGAAACCCTATAGGAAACACTAGAGGAAACACTATATGAAACATTATAGGAAACATTATAGGCAACACTATATGATACACTATATGAAACATTATATGAAACACTATAGGAATCACTCTAGGAAACACTATAGGAAACACTATATGAAACACTATAGGAAACACTATATGAAACACTATAGGAAACACTATATGAAACACTCTAGGAAACACTATAGGAGACACTATAGGAAACACTATATGAAACACTATAGGAAACACTATAGGAAACACTATAGGAAACATTATATGAAACCCTATAGGAGACACTATAGGAAACACTATATGAAACACTAGGAAACACTATAGGAAACACTATAGGAAACACTAGGAAACACTATAGGAGACACTATAGGAAACACTATAGGAAACACTATAGGAGACACTATAGGAAACACTATAGGAAACACTATAGGAGACACTATAGGAAACACTAAAGGAAACACTATAGGAGACACTATAGGAGACACTATAGGAAACACTATAGGAAACACTATAGGAAACACTAGGAAACACGATAGGAAACACTAGGAAACACTATAGGAAACACTATGTGAAACACTAGGAAACACCATAGGAAACACTATAAGAAACACTATAGGAAACACTATAGGAAACACTATAGGAAACACTAGGAAACACTAGGAAACACTATAGGAAACACTATAGGAAACACTATAGGAAACACTATAGGAAACACTATAGGAAACACTAGGAAACACTAGGAAACACTATAGGAAACACTATAGGAAAAACTAGGAAACACTATAGGAAACACTATAGGAAACACTATAGGAAACACTAGGAAACACTATAGGAGACACTATAGGAAACACTATAGGAAACACTATAGGAAACACTATAGGAAACACTATAGGAAAACATTGAGTCAAACTAAGCTCATTTCCCCATATCCCTTAATACATTCTGCTTCCTGCTTGCCTTGTGCGGCCATTAAAAAAATTGCCAGAATGACATCATCGCGTACGCACATGAACACAAATATACATATATATACACACCGAGACCGCAGTATGAAAATTATGAACACGCTTACACACACAGCATTAGGATCACAGACGCTCGCTTGTGTGTGAGGTCAGAGGGGTTGGCTCTGTGTGTGAGATCAAAGGGGTTGGCTCTGTGTGTGAGATCAGAGGGGTTGGCTCTGTGTGTGCGGTCAGAGGGGTTTGCTCTGTGTGTGAGATCAGAGTGGTTGGCTCTGTGTGTAAGGTCAGAGGGGTTGGCTCTGTGTGTGAGGTCAGCAGGGTAGCCTAGTGGTTAGAGCGTTGGACTAGTAACTGGAAGGTTGCTAGTTCAAACCCCTGAGCTGACAAGGTACAAATCTGTCGTTCTGCCCCTGAACAGGCAGTTAACCCACTGTTCCTAGGCCGTCATTGAAAATTAGAATTTGTTCTTAACTGACTTGCCTAGTCATTTTTTTTTTTTTTTTAAAGATGGGTTGGCTCTGTGTGTGTGTGTGTGTGTGTGTGTGTGTGTGTGTGTGTGTGTGTGTGTGTGTGTGTGTGTGTGTGTGTGGTGTGTGTGTGTGTGTGTGTGTGTGCTGGAGTGAGATAAAGAAACAGAGGTCTGGTGATGTTTCTGTGTGTGTGTGTTGGTGTGAGTGTGCATGCTTATGTGCGTGTGTTGGTCAGTGTGAGTGTGCGTGAGTTATTTGTCAGTGTGTATCTGTGCTCTGTGCAGTTTGTCAGATTGAGTGTGTTTGTATACAGAGCTGTGCCAATGCCAAACAGCCATTTATCACGGAGGGGTGAGGGAGCAAGGCTGGCCAAGCGGAAAGCTGACAGAGGCAAGGCTCAGGACAAGGGACCTGTTCTAAAACCTCTATAATGCATCCTTCCTTGATTCCTTCCTCCCTTTTTGTGTGTGTGTGTTTATCTGTTCTTCCTTTGATCTCCTCTTCTAGTATTTTTGCCCGTGGGTCAAGTGTGCAGCTTTCAAGGCTTCCCATCTGGAATGTGGAGACAGAGAGACAGAGATCCTGTTGAGTGAGGAGCACCTCGAGTCTTCCACCAGTTTCCCCTGCCACTGCAAGCACACAGCTCATATATGAGGGAGGGGGCCAAGAAGCAGACAGGGAGAAACAGACAGAGGGAGAAAGACACAAAGCATAGAGGCAAGCAGAGGCAACGGAAATATGCAGAGAGAGAGGGGGAGAGAAAGAGAGAGAGAGAGACAGAGTCTCAAACCCAATACCCCCTTAGCCCTCCCCCTTGTTTTTGAGTGTTCCTTTGTGGAGGAGTCTCCCCCAAAAACAGAACAACTAGTGGTAGGGAGAGATAAATAACCCTGGGGAATGGAACATCACTACATCACTTGCTCACATCAGAAGTGTTCAAAGGATAGCCTACCACTCAATTTGTTGACGACGAGGCTTGTTTTTCCACAATGCCTGTACTGGCAGCAGTAATACCTTTCCTTATATTTCTCATGCTACAAATACATACTTACCATATGAGTAACAAATGAGAACTGCAAAACAACGTTGTCGTAATGTAGCCATCCTCTGTCTATGGTTCAATGTGGAGTAGTAATGTAGCCATCCTCTGGCTGTGGTTCAATGAGGAGTAGTAATGTAGCCATCCTCTGGCTGTGGTTCAGTGTGGAGTAGTAATGTAGCCATCCTCTGTCTATGGTTCAATGTGGAGTAGTAATGTAGCCATCCTCTGGCTGTGGTTCAATGTGTAGTAATGTAGCCCTCCTCTGGCTGTAGTTCAATGTGGAGTAGTAATGTAGCCCTCCTCTGGCTGTGGTTCAATGTGGAGTAGTAATGTAGCCATCCTCTGGCTGTGGTTCAATGTGGAGTAGTAATGTAGCCATCCTCTGGCTGTGGTTCAATGAGGAGTAGTAATGTAGCCATCCTCTGGCTGTGGTTCAATGTGGAGTAGTAATGTAGCCATCCTCTGGCTGTGGTTCAATGAGGAGTAGTAATGTAGCCATCCTCTGGCTGTGGTTCAATGTGGAGTAGTAATGTAGCCCTCCTCTGTCTGTGGTTCAATGTGGAGTAGTAATGTAGCCATCCTCTGGCTGTGGTTCAATGTGGAGTAGTAATGTAGCCATCCTCTGGCTGTGGTTCAGTGTGGAGTAGTAATGTAGCCATCCTCTGGCTGTGGTTCAATGTGTAGTAATGTAGCCATCCTCTGTCTATGGTTCAATGAGGAGTAGTAATGTAGCCATCCTCTGGCTGTGGTTCAATGAGGAGTAGTAATGTAGCCATCCTCTGGCTGTGGTTCAATGTAGAGTAGTAATGTAGCCATCCTCTGGCTGTGGTTCAGTGTGGAGTAGTAATGTAGCCATCCTCTGGCTGTGGTTCAGTGTGGAGTAGTAATGTAGCCATCCTCTGGCTGTGGTTCAGTGTGGAGTAGTAATGTAGCCATCCTCTGGCTGTGGTTCAGTGTGGAGTAGTAATGTAGCCATCCTCTGGCTGTGGTTCAGTGTGGAGTAGTAATGTAGCCATCCTCTGGCTGTGGTTCAGTGTGGAGTAGTAATGTAGCCATCCTCTGGCTGTGGTTCAGTGTGGAGTAGTAATGTAGCCATCCTCTGGCTGTGGTTCAGTGTGGAGTAGTAATGTAGCCATCCTCTGGCTGTGGTTCAATGTGGAGTAGTAATGTAGCCATCCTCTGGCTGTGGTTCAATGAGGAGTAGTAATGTAGCCCTCCTCTGTCTGTGGTTCAATGTGGAGTAGTAATGTAGCCATCCTCTGGCTGTGGTTCAATGTGGAGTAGTAATGTAGCCATCCTCTGGCTGTGGTTCAATGTGTAGTAATGTAGCCCTCCTCTGTCTGTGGTTCAATGTGGAGTAGTAATGTAGCCATCCTCTGGCTGTGGTTCAATGAGGAGTAGTAATGTAGCCATCCTCTGTCTATGGTTCAATGAGGAGTAGTAATGTAGCCCTCCTCTGTCTGTGGTTCAATGTGGAGTAGTAATGTAGCCATCCTCTGGCTGTGGTTCAATGTAGAGTAGTAATGTAGCCATCCTCTGGCTTTGGTTCATGATCGAATATCATAGAATATTGTAAGAGCTTTCATTGTCTGCTTATATGCCCCTGTTATTTATTGTCACGTTCTGACCTCTATTTCCTTTGTTTTGTATTTATTTAGTATGGTCAGGGCGTGAGTTGGGTGGGCAGTCTATGTTTGTTTTTCTATGTTTTGGGGCAGTTCTATGTTTTCGGCCTAGTATGGTTCTCAATCAGAGGCAGGTGTCATTAGTTGTCTCTGATTGAGAATCATACTTAGGTAGCCTGGGTTTCACTGTGTGTTTGTGGGTGATTGTTCCTGTTTTTGTGTTTGCACCAGACAGGGCTGTTTTGAGTTCTCACGTTTCTTGTTTTTTTTTGTTAGTTTGTTCATGTATAGTGTCGTCAATAAAATACAATGAACAACCACCACGCTGCGTTTTGGTCCGCCTCTACTTCACAAGAAGAGAATCGTTACAGAATCACCCACCACAACAGGACCAAGCGGTGTGGTAATGGGCAAAGGAAAAAGCAGCAGCAGGAGCAGCGCGAGGAGGTATGGACATGGGAGGACGAATTAGACGGAAGAGGACCCTGGGCTCAGCCAGGAGAATATCGCCGTCCCAAAGAAGAACTGGAGGCGGCGAAAGCGGAGAGGCGCTGGTATGAGGAGGCAGCGCGGCGTCGTGGATGGAAGCCCGGGAGTCAGCCCCAAAAATTTCTTGGGGGGGGGCTAACAGGGAGTATGGCTACGCCAGGTAGGAGACCTGAGCCAACTTCCTGTGGTTACCGGGGGGCTAGAGAGACCGGGCAGGCACCGTGTTATGCTGTGGAGCGCACGGTGTCCCCAGTGCGGGTGCACAGCCCGGTGCGGTACATTCCAGCTCCGCGTATCGGCCGGGCTAGAGTGGGCATCGAGCCAAGTGCCATGAAGCCGGCTCTACGCATCTGGTCTCCAGTGCTCCTTGGGCCGGCTTACATGGCACCAGCCTTGCGCACGGTGTCCCCGGTTCGCCTGCATAGCCCAGTGCGGGCTATTCCACCTCGCCGCACTGGCAGGGCGACCGGGACCATTCAACCGGGTAAGGTTGGGCAGGCTCGGTGCTCAAGAGCTCCAGTGCGCCTGCACGGCCCGGTCTATCCGTCACCACCTCCACACCCCAGCCCTCCGGTGGCAGCTCCCCGTACCAGGCTGTCTCTCCGGCCCATCCGTCCAGAGCCTTCCTCCTCTCCAGCGCTGCCGGAGTCTCCCGCCTCTCCGGCGCTACCAGAGCCTTCCTCCTCTCCAGCGCTGCCGGAGTCTCCCGTCTGTCCGGCGCCTCTGCCGGAGTCTCCCGTCTGTCCGGCGCCTCTGCCGGAGCCTCCCGCCTGTCCGGCGCCTCTGCCGGAGCCTCCTGCCTGTCCGGCGCCTCTGCCGGAGCCTCCCGCCTGTCCGGCGCCTCTGCCGGAGCCTCCCGCCTGTCCGGCGCCTCTGCCGGAGCCTCCCGCCTGTCCGGCGCCTCTGCCGGAGCCTCCCGCCTGCCCGGCGCCTCTGCCGGAGCCTCCCGCCTGCCCAGCGCCGCCAGTGCCGCCCGTCTGCCCAGCGCCGCCAGTGCCGCCCGTCTGCCCAGCGCCATCGGAGCTTCCCGTCTGCCCAACGCCGCCAGCGCCGCCCGTCTGCCCAGCGCCGCCAGCGCCGCCCGTCTGCCCAGCGCCGCCAGCGCCGCCCGTCTGCCCAACGCCGCCAGCGCCGCCCGTCTGCCCAGCGCCGCCAGCGCCGCCCGTCTGCCCAGCGCCGCCAGCGCCGCCCGTCTGCCCAGCGCCGCCAGCGCCGCCCGTCTGCCCAGCGCCGCCAGCGCCGCCCGTCTGCCCAGCGCCGCCAGCGCCGCCCGTCTGCCCAGCGCCGCCAGCGCCGCCCGTCTGCCCAGCGCCGCCAGCGCCGCCCGTCTGCCCAGCGCCGCCAGTGCCGCCCGTCTGCCAGGAGCCGCCAGTGCCGCCCGTCAGCCAGGGGCCGCCAGTGCCGCCAGTCAGCCAGGGGCCGCCAGTGCCGCCAGTCAGCCAGGGGCCGCCAGTGCCGCCAGTCAGCCAGGGGCCGCCAGTGCCGCCAGTCAACCAGGGGCCGCCAGTGCCGCCAGTCAGCCAGGGGCTGCCAGTCAGCCAGGGGCCGCCAGTGCCGCCAGTCAGCCAGGGGCCGCTAGAGCCCCTCCGCCCGGAGCAGCTGTCCCTCTGTCCCGAGCAGCTGTCCCTCTGTCCCGAGCAGCTGTCCCTCTGTCCCGAGCAGCTGTCCCTCGGTCCCGAGCAGCTGTCCCTCGGTCCCGAGCAGCTGTCCCTCTGTCCCGAGCAGCTGTCCCTCTGTCCCGAGAAGCTGCCCCTCTGTCCCAAGCAGCCCCTCTGTCCAGTGGGGTCATTGAGAGGGGTGGGCATGGTGAGTAAGCCACGGAGGCGGACAATAAGGCGGACTAAGACAATGGCGAAGTGGGGTCCGCGTCCCGCGCCAGAGCCGCCACCGCGGACAGACGCCCACCCAGACCCTCCCCTATAGGTCAAGGTTTTGCGGCCGGAGTCCGCACCTTTGGGGGGGGGTACTGTCACGTTCTGACCTCTATTTCCTTTGTTTTGTATTTATTTAGTATGGTCAGGGCGTGAGTTGGGTGGGCAGTCTATGTTTGTTTTTCTATGTTTTGGGGCAGTTCTATGTTTTCGGCCTAGTATGGTTCTCAATCAGAGGCAGGTGTCATTAGTTGTCTCTGATTGAGAATCATACTTAGGTAGCCTGGGTTTCACTGTGTGTTTGTGGGTGATTGTTCCTGTTTTTGTGTTTGCACCAGACAGGGCTGTTTTGAGTTCTCACGTTTCTTGTTTTTTTTTGTTAGTTTGTTCATGTATAGTGTCGTCAATAAAATACAATGAACAACCACCACGCTGCGTTTTGGTCCGCCTCTACTTCACAAGAAGAGAATCGTTACATTTATCCTACGGTTCTGCAGGGAGAATACTGTCAGAACAGCCCACGTTATGAATTCTCTCACTGTCCATTTCAAAAGTGCTGAGCAAATAGGCATATCCATCTTAGCTCGCTTATTAATGTCTTAATGGATATTATGCTCGCCTCATTTCCGTTCATCGTTCCCTTATGCCATAGTTTGTACATTGTGTCACGCCTGCTCCCACTTCCCCTCTCTGGCACTCGAGGGCGCCAAGCTGCCCTTCATTACGCACACCTGTCACCATCATTACGCGCATCTGCGCAGTATTGGACTCAGCTGGACTCCATTACCTTGTTGGTTGTCCCTCTATATCTGTCTGCTCCTTAGTTTGTTCACTGTGTCAACATTGATGCTGTTACGTTTTCCCCTGTCCAGATGCTATCCTTGTTTGCTTATTGTCTATTATTCATTAAATGTTCACTCCCTATACTTGCTTCTCATCTACCAGCGTTGGTCTTTACAGAATGCTGACACCACTATCTGAAGCATTGGGGAGTTCATGTTTTTTGTTTTTGGTGGTGACGTCGGATCGGGGTGCCTCAGTCGATGGAACCGGGGGTGCCTCAGCTGGCTCATCGGGCTTCCACGCCTTAGCTGGCTCGAGAGGTTTCCTTGCCTCTGTTGGCTCGGCAAGCTCCCATCCCACGTCATTCCTCAGCTGGGATTGTCAAGCTTTCACCCCTCAGCCGGATCGCCAGGCTCCCATGCCTCAGACGGCTCGTCGGGCTAACAACACATCAACCGGTTTGTCGGGCTTCTATGCCTCAGGCGGATAGTCCAGCGCCCATGCCTCGGTCGGCCCGTCAAGCTCGCCCAGTTGGGATGCCAGGTGGCACCCCTAGAGGGGGAGGTACTGTCATGCCTGCTCCCGCTTCCACCCTCTGGCGCTCGAGGGCACCAAGCTGCTCTTCATTACGCACACCTGTCACCATCATTACACACATCTGTGCAATATTGGACTCACCTGGCTTTGCTGGTATGCACCTAAAAAATTGGTTGAGTTTGCCCCATTAAGATATACATGCTAAAATCGCCACTAATTTGGTGAAAAAATGTTTTTGGGGGGAGATTGGAGAATGTCTGTTATGTCAAGATGTCCGACCGTTCTATTTAACGTAATCTCCTCACATTTGCATACAACGATTCATGGACCATCTATATCTGGGTTGCATCTGGTTAACATGGCCCAACTTCACCTGCACACTAGAACTCAGTGCGCAAAGGGAGCAGCGATGACTTCATCAAGTCATCCAAAAACATGGCAGATATTGGATGAATATAAAATGTTAATATGGCTGTGAGTGATGGAAAACAAATCTGCCTCAGTATTTGAATAATTCAATGGATAATACAAGGTGATGAAATAAGTGTCTTATTAGGAATGTGATAATCTGACTTCTCTATGTGGCCGTGTATGGAAATGATCTTTCTGAACCGGGTGTCAGTTAAACTGCAGTACCGAAGCAAGACTGTAGGAACAGTGCTTCTCGACCGGAACCCAGGCCCCTTGGAGTTATGGGAACCACTTGATAGGAAGTCTGCATCTCGATTCGCTTCGTTTGGAGGGCCAACAAGAGGGCTGAAAAGGCCTCAGTCAAAGTTGAATCAGGACACCACTTCAACGCGATGCAGGATAGTGCAAAACGGGAGCGGAAGGCTAAGGAGAGGTATTGGGATATCTCCATTCCAATTGTTTATTTCAAGCTATATTATGTTACTTGCATTGTAATTGTATCATATTGCTTTGGTAACATCCAATTGTCCCTTCCATGCAAATAAAGCTAAATTTGAATTTAACAAAATGTGATTTAAACTTCAGAGAGAGAGAGAGAGAGAGAGAGAGATAGAGAGAGAGAGATGGGAGAAAGAGGCTGAGTCCCTTCTATTGTTCATATAGCAGTGGGCTGAGAGAGGCACATAGCTGAAGCTTAAAAACAATTACCTTCTGGCTGAATGATGATTAGACACGCAGCGTGTGAGTGGGAGCTGGAGAGGCCTACAAAAATCCCTCTGAGGAAGCAGAGGTGATGTACAGCCAGGAGACCCAGGTTTGAAACAATTGATCACATAGGCAGGGGAACTCTCTGTGTACTCTTCAAAGATAACAATTGATAACCACATTCAACATCAAATCATTGTGAACTCGGATTGAGATTTAAACTTTAATAAGACGATTTTGCTACCAAAATATCCAAGACATTGCCTGGTCAATGCAAATTAGTATGTTTTCATCAATCTTTGGTGCAAAGATGGAGGACACGGTGCTTTGCCCATCGATAGCTCCAGAACTATTGTATCTGCAGCACATTTTAACAGACAGTCTATCGTCATGGATACAAACTGGTGAGGGCCCAAAAAGATGACCATTTTGTTTTGCACAGAAACAAGAAAAATCTCTGTGAAGTGCAAAAAATCTTCACATCCTTGATTCCCCACACACACATTCTTAAATTGCATTTTTGTCCCCCCCTCCAGTTTTATTTGAATGTAATACAAATCAAGTCAACAGTGTGCTTTAGGACCATGAAGACAGCTCCCCAGCTCCCCAGCTCCCCAGCTCCCCAGCTCCCCGGCTCTCCAGCCCACAGCTCCCCAGCGCCCCAGCTCCCCAGCGCCCCAGCTCCCGAGCTCCCCAGCCCTCCAGCTCCCCAGCTTCCCAGCGCCCCAGCTCCCCAGCGCCCCAGCCTCCCGCCTGCCCAGCGCCGCCAGTGCCGCCCGTCTGCCCAGCGCCGCCAGTGCCGCCCGTCTGCCCAGCGCCATCGGAGCTTCCCGTCTGCCCAACGCCGCCAGCGCCGCCCGTCTGCCCAGCGCCGCCAGCGCCGCCCGTCTGCCCAGCGCCGCCAGCGCCGCCCGTCTGCCCAACGCCGCCAGCGCCGCCCGTCTGCCCAGCGCCGCCAGCGCCGCCCGTCTGCCCAGCGCCGCCAGCGCCGCCCGTCTGCCCAGCGCCGCCAGCGCCGCCCGTCTGCCCAGCGCCGCCAGCGCCGCCCGTCTGCCCAGCGCCGCCAGCGCCGCCCGTCTGCCAGGAGCCGCCAGTGCCGCCCGTCAGCCAGGGGCCGCCAGTGCCGCCAGTCAGCCAGGGGCCGCCAGTGCCGCCAGTCAGCCAGGGGCCGCCAGTGCCGCCAGTCAACCAGGGGCCGCCAGTGCCGCCAGTCAGCCAGGGGCTGCCAGTCAGCCAGGGGCCGCCAGTGCCGCCAGTCAGCCAGGGGCCGCTAGAGCCCCTCCGCCCGGAGCAGCTGTCCCTCTGTCCCGAGCAGCTGTCCCTCTGTCCCGAGCAGCTGTCCCTCTGTCCCGAGCAGCTGTCCCTCGGTCCCGAGCAGCTGTCCCTCGGTCCCGAGCAGCTGTCCCTCTGTCCCGAGCAGCTGTCCCTCTGTCCCGAGAAGCTGCCCCTCTGTCCCAAGCAGCCCCTCTGTCCAGTGGGGTCATTGAGAGGGGTGGGCATGGTGAGTAAGCCACGGAGGCGGACAATAAGGCGGACTAAGACAATGGCGAAGTGGGGTCCGCGTCCCGCGCCAGAGCCGCCACCGCGGACAGACGCCCACCCAGACCCTCCCCTATAGGTCAAGGTTTTGCGGCCGGAGTCCGCACCTTTGGGGGGGGGGTACTGTCACGTTCTGACCTCTATTTCCTTTGTTTTGTATTTATTTAGTATGGTCAGGGCGTGAGTTGGGTGGGCAGTCTATGTTTGTTTTTCTATGTTTTGGGGCAGTTCTATGTTTTCGGCCTAGTATGGTTCTCAATCAGAGGCAGGTGTCATTAGTTGTCTCTGATTGAGAATCATACTTAGGTAGCCTGGGTTTCACTGTGTGTTTGTGGGTGATTGTTCCTGTTTTTGTGTTTGCACCAGACAGGGCTGTTTTGAGTTCTCACGTTTCTTGTTTTTTTTTGTTAGTTTGTTCATGTATAGTGTCGTCAATAAAATACAATGAACAACCACCACGCTGCGTTTTGGTCCGCCTCTACTTCACAAGAAGAGAATCGTTACATTTATCCTACGGTTCTGCAGGGAGAATACTGTCAGAACAGCCCACGTTATGAATTCTCTCACTGTCCATTTCAAAAGTGCTGAGCAAATAGGCATATCCATCTTAGCTCGCTTATTAATGTCTTAATGGATATTATGCTCGCCTCATTTCCGTTCATCGTTCCCTTATGCCATAGTTTGTACATTGTGTCACGCCTGCTCCCACTTCCCCTCTCTGGCACTTGAGGGCGCCAAGCTGCCCTTCATTACGCACACCTGTCACCATCATTACGCGCATCTGCGCAGTATTGGACTCAGCTGGACTCCATTACCTTGTTGGTTGTCCCTCTATATCTGTCTGCTCCTTAGTTTGTTCACTGTGTCAACATTGATGCTGTTACGTTTTCCCCTGTCCAGATGCTATCCTTGTTTGCTTATTGTCTATTATTCATTAAATGTTCACTCCCTATACTTGCTTCTCATCTACCAGCGTTGGTCTTTACAGAATGCTGACACCACTATCTGAAGCATTGGGGAGTTCATGTTTTTTGTTTTTGGTGGTGACGTCGGATCGGGGTGCCTCAGTCGATGGAACCGGGGGTGCCTCAGCTGGCTCATCGGGCTTCCACGCCTTAGCTGGCTCGAGAGGTTTCCTTGCCTCTGTTGGCTCGGCAAGCTCCCATCCCACGTCATTCCTCAGCTGGGATTGTCAAGCTTTCACCCCTCAGCCGGATCGCCAGGCTCCCATGCCTCAGACGGCTCGTCGGGCTAACAACACATCAACCGGTTTGTCGGGCTTCTATGCCTCAGGCGGATAGTCCAGCGCCCATGCCTCGGTCGGCCCGTCAAGCTCGCCCAGTTGGGATGCCAGGTGGCACCCCTAGAGGGGGAGGTACTGTCATGCCTGCTCCCGCTTCCACCCTCTGGCGCTCGAGGGCACCAAGCTGCTCTTCATTACGCACACCTGTCACCATCATTACACACATCTGTGCAATATTGGACTCACCTGGCTTTGCTGGTATGCACCTAAAAAATTGGTTGAGTTTGCCCCATTAAGATATACATGCTAAAATCGCCACTAATTTGGTGAAAAAATGTTTTTGGGGGGAGATTGGAGAATGTCTGTTATGTCAAGATGTCCGACCGTTCTATTTAACGTAATCTCCTCACATTTGCATACAACGATTCATGGACCATCTATATCTGGGTTGCATCTGGTTAACATGGCCCAACTTCACCTGCACACTAGAACTCAGTGCGCAAAGGGAGCAGCGATGACTTCATCAAGTCATCCAAAAACATGGCAGATATTGGATGAATATAAAATGTTAATATGGCTGTGAGTGATGGAAAACAAATCTGCCTCAGTATTTGAATAATTCAATGGATAATACAAGGTGATGAAATAAGTGTCTTATTAGGAATGTGATAATCTGACTTCTCTATGTGGCCGTGTATGGAAATGATCTTTCTGAACCGGGTGTCAGTTAAACTGCAGTACCGAAGCAAGACTGTAGGAACAGTGCTTCTCGACCGGAACCCAGGCCCCTTGGAGTTATGGGAACCACTTGATAGGAAGTCTGCATCTCGATTCGCTTCGTTTGGAGGGCCAACAAGAGGGCTGAAAAGGCCTCAGTCAAAGTTGAATCAGGACACCACTTCAACGCGATGCAGGATAGTGCAAAACGGGAGCGGAAGGCTAAGGAGAGGTATTGGGATATCTCCATTCCAATTGTTTATTTCAAGCTATATTATGTTACTTGCATTGTAATTGTATCATATTGCTTTGGTAACATCCAATTGTCCCTTCCATGCAAATAAAGCTAAATTTGAATTTAACAAAATGTGATTTAAACTTCAGAGAGAGAGAGAGAGAGAGAGAGAGATAGAGAGAGAGAGATGGGAGAAAGAGGCTGAGTCCCTTCTATTGTTCATATAGCAGTGGGCTGAGAGAGGCACATAGCTGAAGCTTAAAAACAATTACCTTCTGGCTGAATGATGATTAGACACGCAGCGTGTGAGTGGGAGCTGGAGAGGCCTACAAAAATCCCTCTGAGGAAGCAGAGGTGATGTACAGCCAGGAGACCCAGGTTTGAAACAATTGATCACATAGGCAGGGGAACTCTCTGTGTACTCTTCAAAGATAACAATTGATAACCACATTCAACATCAAATCATTGTGAACTCGGATTGAGATTTAAACTTTAATAAGACGATTTTGCTACCAAAATATCCAAGACATTGCCTGGTCAATGCAAATTAGTATGTTTTCATCAATCTTTGGTGCAAAGATGGAGGACACGGTGCTTTGCCCATCGATAGCTCCAGAACTATTGTATCTGCAGCACATTTTAACAGACAGTCTATCGTCATGGATACAAACTGGTGAGGGCCCAAAAAGATGACCATTTTGTTTTGCACAGAAACAAGAAAAATCTCTGTGAAGTGCAAAAAATCTTCACATCCTTGATTCCCCACACACACATTCTTAAATTGCATTTTTGTCCCCCCCTCCAGTTTTATTTGAATGTAATACAAATCAAGTCAACAGTGTGCTTTAGGACCATGAAGACAGCTCCCCAGCTCCCCAGCTCCCCAGCTCCCCAGCTCCCCGGCTCTCCAGCCCACAGCTCCCCAGCGCCCCAGCTCCCCAGCGCCCCAGCTCCCGAGCTCCCCAGCCCTCCAGCTCCCCAGCTTCCCAGCGCCCCAGCTCCCCAGCGCCCCAGCCCTCCAGCACCCCAGCTCCCCAGCTCCCCAGCTCCCCAGCCCTCCAGCTCCCCAGCTTCCCAGCTCCCCAGCTCCCCAGCTCCCCAGCCCTCCAGCTCCCCAGCTCCCTAGCTCCCCATCACTGCTGAATTAGCAAACATTTTAAAACTGAAGCACTCATTCATGACATCTGACATCACGAACTGAACTCTATTTGACATTCCCCCCCTTTATTTTGAGTACAAAACAGTGAATATTGCTGAAAAGCCAAAAGTTTGCATCCCTCTATCATATTATCTCTGTGGTATTGTATCTATTCTATGATACTCTGTGGCGAAAACTCTCAGAGAGAGAGAAAGAATTTAGGGCCATTGGCATCAGTGTTGTGTTCTACCTCTGTGCTTTTCACAAAGAACGGATGTGAAAAGCTGCAATCATCTACAATCAGCCGTCTGTCAGGGATCCACTAAAAGGCTCCTCAACAACACTGCTGCACACACAAACAGCCAGAGAGAAAGATAAAGAGAGAGAGAGAGAGAGAGACAGACAGACAGACAGACAGACAGACAGACACACAGACAGACAGACAGACAGACAGACAGACAGACAGACAGACAGACAGACAGACAGACAGACAGACAGACAGACAGACATACTAACAGACAGAGACAGATATAGAAGGGGAAAGTCAAGGAGAAAATAAATCATAGAGGTTTAAAAGTGAAATGAGAAAGAGTAGAAGAAGTTGGAGGGAGAGCTGCTAGAACAAGACAGGGAGTATGAGAGAGTGAGACAGAGATAGAGAGAGAGAGAGAGAAGGCGAGAGAGAGAGGAAGAGAGTATCAGAGTCAGAGACAGCAACCCTGTGAAATATCTCCATTCTAATGAGATCACAAATTAGGCCGCCAACGAGCTGAACACTGAAACAGGCTAACGTGTGATCACCAGACTGGCTCATACAGTATATCTAAAAAGCTCATATCTCCCTTCAAAAGCTCATATCTACTTCCAAAAAGCCCACAACTCACAACTCTACCCAAAAAGCTGTTATCTGCAGAAGTTGGCAATTTCACCCACCCACTCTAAACACCCAGACTGCTATCTCAAAACAGAGAGGGGGAGAGTCAGAATACGTGACTGGCCCTTTGAGGTTGTTTTGAGGAAAGTAGACGAAATGGGGAAAGGAGAATTAGAGAAAGGATTAATGGGTGAGAGCAATCATTATTTGACAGATAGTGATGAGGTGGAATAGCCAGAGTGGGCCTTGAACCAGTGATCTTGCAGATACAAGTCAAGTGCAGTACCTCCTGTGCCATTAAGTTTCAGGTTATACAAGGTGGATACGACTGTAACAAAACTGTCAGAGCAACTCTACAGGAGTCAAATGTACCTGAGACTGAAAACACACCTTCAACACACCTTTAACTCACTTTCTCTCTGAAACAGTTGCCAATGGGCCAGTCGCCATAAAATCACTGAGAGAGAGAGAGAGAGAGAGAAATTTAAGCCGTGAAATTAGGAGAGAGAGAGAGAGAGAGTGCATACTGTATGTGTTTGTGAGTGTGTATAATAGCACTTTTTTTTCAATGGTGGAGGGTTAACACACTGTTAGTTTAGCGGTACCCACTGTCTTTTTCTAAGTTAGGGAGGAATAGGACACCCCCAACCGACAGCATGAGGTCAACCCCCCCTACCCCCCAACCTGCTCATTTCTAGTCCACCCCCCTACCCCCAAACGAGCTCATGTCTAGTTCACCCCCCTACCCCCAACCGACAGCACGAGGTCCATCCCCTTACCCCCCAATTAGTAGCATGAGGTCCACCCTCTTACCCCCCCAACCAGCAGCATGAGGTCCACCCTCTTACTCCCCCAACCAGCAGCATGAGGTCCACCCCCTTACCCCCAATTAGCAGCATGAGGTCCACCACCTTACCCCCTAACCAGAAGCATGAGGTCCACCCTCTTACCCCGCAACCAGCAGCATGAGGTCCACCCCCTTACCCCCCAATTAGCAGCATGAGGTCCACCCCCTTACCCCCCAATTAGCAGCATGAGGTCCACCCCCTTACCCCCCAATTCGCAGCATGAGGTCCACCCCCTTATCCCCCAATTAGCAGCATGAGGTCCACCACCTTACCCCCCAACCAGCAGCATGAGGTCCACCCCCTTAACCCCCAACCAGCAGCATGAGGCCCACCCCCTTACCCCCCAATTAGCAGCATGAGGTCCACCCCCTTATCCCCCAATTAGCAGCATGAGGTCCACCCCCTTACCCCCCAACCAGCAGCATGAGGTCCACCCCCTTACCCCCCAATTAGCAGCGTGAGGTCCACCCTCTTACCCCCCAACCAGCAGCATGAGGTCCACCCTCTTACCCCCCAACCAGCAGCATGAGGTCCAGTGTTCATATCTATACACAGTATATCAAATCTAAAACATCAAATGTTTGAAGATAGATGGATCAGATGGATAACCAGAGAGTTGAATGAACATCAATCAGCACTTTGAGATATCAGCTGATCTAAGAAGGGCTATATAAATACATTTGATTTGATTTGATCAATCAGACATCACAAGAACACACACAGACACAGACAAATGTTGTTTTCTCTTGAAGGCCTATGATTCTGAAGTGTAGAATCCTCAGTATAGTAGCCTTGGGTTAGACAACTGCAGTTTTTGTAGTTCTTTGCTTTGCCACTAACATACTGCTAATTTGGTCATTTTCGAGCACACACACACACTGATGGACAGGCCCCTCAATAGATTACATTGTTAATTTCATCGACACCCAGGGGGTCTGACAGATTGGAATAAGCTATTGATCACGAAAGCTGTGGGGATACACACACACACACACACACACACACACACACACACACACACACACACACACACACACACACACACACACACACACACACACACACACACACACACACACACACACTGGGGGATACTATGACCCCTGCCAAGGAACTGGGACTGCACACTGAGAAGCACTTACTCCACGCTGACAATGGCAGATTAGGTAGAGCAGAGCTGCAGTCATCTTTTATGAGCTATCCCTTATGGAGTGGGGCTGGTGTCTGAATGCTTCAGTTCAGTGCCTTCAGAAAGTATTCACAAACCTTGAGTTTTTCCACATTTTGTTGTGTTACAGCTTGAATTTAAAATGGATTTAATTGAGATTTTGTGTCACTGGCCTACACACATATCCCATCATGCCAAAGTGGCATTGTAGGGTCGCCTAAATAGGGGACCTTCAATAGATTTGTAATTCAATGTCGTATAAAATGATAATGGTAGCCCCAATCTATAACTACAGGGTGTGTGCTGAAAGCTGGAGATCTTGGCTTTCCAGCCGTACCATACAATCTTTGGTGCGACTTACAGTGCCTTGCGAAAGTATTCGGCCCCCTTGAACTTTGCGACCTTTTGCCACATTTCAGGCTTCAAACATAAAGATATAAAACTGTCTTTTTTTGTGAAGAATCAACAACAAGTGGGACACAATCATGAAGTGGAACGACATTTATTGGATATTTCAAACTTTTTTAACAAATCAAAAACTGAAAAATTGGGCGTGCAAAATTATTCAGCCCCCTTAAGTTAATACTTTGTAGCGCCACCTTTTGCTGCGATTACAGCTGTAAGTCGCTTGGGGTATGTCTCTATCAGTTTTGCACATCGAGAGACTGAATTTTTTTTCCATTCCTCCTTGCAAAACAGCTCGAGCTCAGTGAGGTTGGATGGAGAGCATTTGTGAACAGCAGTTTTCAGTTCTTTCCACAGATTCTCGATTGGATTCAGGTCTGGACTTTGACTTGGCCATTCTAACACCTGGATATGTTTATTTTTGAACCATTCCATTGTAGATTTTGCTTTATGTTTTGGATCATTGTCTTGTTGGAAGACAAATCTCCGTCCCAGTCTCAGGTCTTTTGCAGACTCCATCAGGTTTTCTTCCAGAATGGTCCTGTATTTGGCTCCATCCATCTTCCCATCAATTTTAACCATCTTCCCTGTCCCTGCTGAAGAAAAGCAGGCCCAAACCATGATGCTGCCACCACCATGTTTGACAGTGGGGATGGTGTGTTCAGCTGTGTTGCTTTTACGCCAAACATAACGTTTTGCATTGTTGCCAAAAAGTTCAATTTTGGTTTCATCTGACCAGAGCACCTTCTTCCACATGTTTGGTGTGTCTCCCAGGTGGCTTGTGGCAAACTTTAAACAACACTTTTTATGGATATCTTTAAGAAATTGCTTTCTTCTTGCCACTCTTCCATAAAGGCCAGATTTGTGCAATATGCGACTGATTGGTGTCCTATGGACAGAGTCTCCCACCTCAGCTGTAGATCTCTGCAGTTCATCCAGAGTGATCATGGGCCTCTTGGCTGCATCTCTAATCAGTCTTCTCCTTGTATGAGCTGAAAGTTTAGAGGGACGGCCAGGTCTTGGTAGATTTGCAGTGGTCTGATACTCCTTCCATTTCAATATTATCGCTTGCACAGTGCTCCTTGGGATGTTTAAAGCTTGGGAAATCTTTTTGTATCCAAATCCGGCTTTAAACTTCTTCACAACAGTATCTCGGACCTGCCTGGTGTGTTCCTTGTTCTTCATGATGCTCTCTGCGCTTTTAACGGACCTCTGAGACTATCACAGTGCAGGTGCATTTATACGGAGACTTGATTACACACAGGTGGATTGTATTTATCATCATTAGTCATTTAGGTCAACATTGGATCATTCAGAGATCCTCACTGAACTTCTGGAGAGAGTTTGCTGCACTGAAAGTAAAGGGGCTGAATAATTTTGCACGCCCAATTTTTCAGTTTTTGATTTGTTAAAAAAGTTTGAAATATCCAATAAATGTCGTTCCACTTCATGATTGTGTCCCACTTGTTGTTGATTCTTCACAAAAAAATACAGTTTTATATCTTTATGTTTGAAGCCTGAAATGTGGCAAAAGGTCGCAAAGTTCAAGGGGGCCGAATACTTTCGCAAGGCACTGTAGTAACACAAATGGGCATCAGGCCATACAGGGCATACTCTAAAGCCAAAGACATGTTTGGGTTTGACTCTACCTTTATTAAAAACTACAGTCACTCATTGGCCCCATTACTAAGGTCCCCAACACATCTATTGGTCAGGGGGTGTTTCCAAGGGTCTGGAAGTCGGCCATAATAACGGCCATCTTTAAATCTGTGAACCTGCTGATATGAGTAACTACAGGCCCATTAGTATACTACCTGTGGTGTTGAAGGTTGTTGAAAAGAGTGTAGCAGTGCAACCGGTTGCCCACCTCAAAAACAGCCCCTTCACATTACACTCCATGCAGTTTGGCTTCGGAGCAAAACACTCCACAGAAACGGCCAACTGCTTTCTTCTAGAAAAGTCCAAGATGGACAAAGGGTACGTTGTTGGGGCTGTATTTCTAGACCTAAAGAAAGCTTTTGATACTGTTAACCACGAGGTTCTCATTACAAAACTGTCCAAGTTCAACTTTTCCCCCAATGCCTTGAATGAAATCATACCTTTGAATGCAGAACCCAGTGTGTCAGAGTGAGCAATGAGCTGTCGCCCACTCTCAGCTATGATGTGGGCGTGCCCCAAGGGTCAATACTGGGGCCCCTGAAGTTCAAATGTATGCAGATGATACAGTGATATATGTGTATGCAAAGAGAAAACAACAAGCTGCAAAATAACTCACTACTGTAATGATCCAGGTTACAAAGTGGCTCAGTGACTCATGTTTGAATCTCAATATGGAAAAAACAGCCTGCATGTTCTTCACAAAGAGGGCAACTGATGCTACTGAGACAGATGTCTATGTGTCAGGAGAGAAGCTTCATGTGGTATCGGTTTTAATTACCTCGGCATCATACTTGATTCCAACCTCTCTTTTAAAAGCAGGTGAAAAGGGTGACTAAAATAACCAAATTCAATCTAGCTATTTTTTGATTCACACAAAATTGTTTGACTACAGATGTAGCAAAGCTGTACTTCAAATCTATGATACCCCCCCACTTAACATACTGCTTGACTAGTTGGGCCAAGCTTGCTGTGCAACATTAAAACCCATTCAGTCTGTCTACAAACAGGCTTTCAAAGTGCTTGATAGAAAGCCCAATAGCCATCATCACTGTTACATCCTCAGAAAGCATGAGCTCCTGAGTTGGGAAAATAATGTGCAATACACCGACGCATGTCTTGTATTCAAGATCCTAAATGGCCTGGCTCCCCTTCCACTCAGTACTTTTGTTAAACAGAAAACCCAAACCCATGGCAGCAGACCCACAAGGTCTGCCATGAAAGCTGTATAGTTCCCTAAAGGGAAAGCACGTTTAGTCAAACTGCTTTCTCTGTGAGAGCTGCCATTAGACACACATAACTGCACCAACTATCAGACCTTTATTAAAAACATAAAGACATGGCTAGAGGCCAATCAGACGTGAACATAATCACTAGCTGTGTATTGCAGCTTTCCATGTTATCTGTTGTCTGTAGCTTGTGAGGTGTGGAAACACTTTGTTGTTTTTGTATGTTTTGATTTGTTGCTTTTTGTGCTACTTCTCTGTCTGCATGCTACGTGTTGCTTGGCATATGTTTCTCTGTCTACATGCTACGTGTTGCTTGGCATATGTTTCTCTGTCTACATGCTACGTGTTGCTTGGCCTATGTTTCTCTGTCTACATGCTACGTGTTGCTTGGCATATGTTTCTCTGTCTACATGCTACGTGTTGCTTGGCCTATGTTTCTCTGTCTGCATGCTACGTGTTGCCTGGCCTATGTTTCTCTGTCTACATGCTACGTGTTGCTTGGCCTATGTTTCTCTGTCTGCATGCTATCTGTTGCTTGGCCTATGTTTCTCTGTCTACATGCTACGTGTTGCTTGGCCTATGTTTCTCTCTCTGCATGCTATCTGTTGCTTGGCCTATGTTTCTCTGTCTGCATGCTATCTGTTGCTTGGCATATGTTTCTCTGTCTACATGCTATGTGTTGCTTGGCCTATGTTTCTCTGTATGCATGCTATGTGTTGCTTGGCATATGTTTCTCTGTATGCATGCTATGTGTTGCTTGGCCTATGTTTCTCTGTCTGCATGCTACGTGTTGCCTGGCCTATGTTTCTCTGTCTGCATGCTATGTGTTGCTTGGCCTATGTTTCTCTGTCTGCATGCTATGTGTTGCTTGGCATATGTTTCTCTGTATGCATGCTATGTGTTGCTTGGCATATGTTTCTCTGTCTGCATGCTATGTGTTGCTTGGCCTATGTTTCTCTGTCTACATGCTATGTGTTGCTTGGCCTATGTTTCTCTGTATGCATGCTATGTGTTGCTTGGCATATGTTTCTCTGTCTGCATGCTATGTGTTGCTTGGCATATGTTTCTCTGTCTACATGCTATGTGTTGCTTGGCCTATGTTTCTCTGTATGCATGCTATGTGTTGCTTGGCATATGTTTCTCTGTCTGCATGCTATGTGTTGCTTGGCCTATGTTTCTCTGTCTGCATGCTACGTGTTGCCTGGCCTATGTTTTCTCTGTCTGCATGCTATGTGTTGCCTGGCCTATGTTTCTCTGTCTGCATGTTACGTGTTGCCTGGCCTATGTTTCTCTGTCTGCATGCTATGTGTTGCTTGGCCTATGTTTCTCTGTCTACATGTTACATGTTGCTTGGCCTATGTTTCTCTGTCTGCATGCTATGTGTTGCTTGGCCAATGTTTCTCTGTCTGCATGCTACGTGTTGCCTGGCCTATGTTCTCTGTCTGCATGCTATGTGTTGCTTGGCCTATGTTTCTCTGTCTGCATGCTACGTGTTGCCTGGATAATGTTTCTCTGTCTACATGCTACGTGTTGCTTGGATAATGTTTCTCTGTCTACATGCTATGTGTTGCTTGGCTTATGTTTCTCTGTCTGCATGCTATGTGTTGCTTGGCATATGTTTCTCTGTCTGCATGCTACGTGTTGCCTGGCCTATGTTTCTCTGTCTACATGCTACGTGTTGCCTGGACTATGTTTCTCTGTCTGCATGCTATGTGTTGCTTGGCCTGTGTTTCTCTGTCTGCATGCTACGTGTTGCCTGGCCTATGTGTCTCTGTCTGCATGCTACCTGTTGCCTGGCCTATGTTTCTCTGTCTACATGCTACGTGTTGCCTGGCCTATGTTCCTCTGTCTGCATGCTATGTGTTGATTGGCCTGTGTTTCTCTGTCTGCATGCTACGTGTTGCCTGGCCTATGTGTCTCTGTCTGCATGCTACGTGTTGCCTGGCCTATGTATCTCTGTCTGCATGCTACGTGTTGCCTGGCCTATGTTTCTCTGTCTGCATGCTACGTGTTGCCTGGCCTATGTTTCTCTGTCTACATGCTACATGTTGATTGGCCTATGTTTCTCTGTCTACATGTTACGTGTTGATTGGCCTATGTTTCTCTGTCTACATGCTACGCGTTGATTGGCCTATGTTTCTCTGTCTACATGCTACGTGTTGATTGGCCTATGTTTCTCTGTCTACATGCTAGGTGTTGCTTGGCCTATGTTTCTCTGTCTACATGATACATGTTGATTGGCCTATGTTTCTCTGTCTACATGTTACGTGTTGATTGGCCTATGTGTTTCTGTCTACATGTTACGTGTTGATTGGCCTATGTTCATCTGTCTACATTCTACGTGTTGCTTGGCTATGTTGCTCTGCATTTGCTCACTGCTCATTGTTTGTCTGTATTGCTATTGTAATTGTTTTTAATAACCTGCCCAGGGACTGTGGGTGAAAATTAGCCGGCTGGCTAAAACTGGCACTTTTACTGAAACGTTGATTAATGTGCACTGTCCCTGTAAAAACAAAATAAACTCAAACTCAAACTCAAACCGTTATCAATTCACATCCCAGAGAGTCTTGAAGTTCATTTTATACTTCGTTTTCACTAAACAAGAAACATATTACAAAGTAAGCTTCCATTTGGTCTGTGTTTGAGCTAGAACTACATGGGAGTAGTTGTCAACGTTCTCAAATTGTCAACGTTCTCCGATAATGTGTGGCTGAATTCGAACATCAAATGTCCACCCAGTGACTACATCTTTGTGTGATAAACAAAGCAAACTTGCCAATGGGTGGGTGAAAGATTACAAAATCCAGGTGTACCGAGAAAGAGGCTTTGGAGGAAATTCTTAGTGAGTCTGACACAGATGCTGGGAGCAACCTGGACCAAGACGACTTGGGCTGAGAAATGTTTTCTAGAAGGATTGGATTCCATTTTAGATCTGTAAATACATTATTTTTTATAGCTTTCTATAGTTTAATATATGTATTTTTTTTTTAAATGATATAGTTGTGGTCTGCCTCTTTTTGTTCGGTACTGCCAGTATAGTGGTGTCCTATGTAGCCTATACCCTGTGTATCATTCCACAGTAGTTACATATTGTATATATTTCACAGAAGTTTGCTGGTAAAACTTGGATATATTCTGTGTAGCTGTGGAGAGGCCACCAAATTCTCACGGCCATTGTTACTTTGTCTCTAAAGGTAGGCTACCTGTGTCCCACTGTTTGAATTGCATAGGCTAGTATATTGCTTTTACATTACAGTATTGTAGTTTTGCTATAGTTGTGGTCAGTTTTTTTTGTATAGCTTACACAATAATTATGACAACTTCAAGAAGATGTCCTCCAACTTATCAGAACTCTTGCAGCATGAACTGTTGTCCACACAATCAAAGGATCAGATAATTAATGCAGTACTGAAAGCATAAGCTACAGCTAGCTAGCACTGCAGTGCATAAAATGTAGTGAGTAGTGGACTCAAAAAGAGAGAAAGACAGTAGCTGAACAGTTTTGAATAAAATGTAGTGAGTAGTGGACTCAAAAAGAGAGAAAGACAGTAGCTGAACAGTTTTGAATAAAATGTAGTGAGTAGTGGACTCAAAAAGAGAGAAAGACAGTAGCTGAACAGTTTTGAATAAAATGTAGTGAGTAGTGGACTCAAAAAGAGAGAAAGACAGTAGCTGAACAGTTTTGAATAAAATGTAGTGAGTAGTGGACTCAAAAAGAGAGAAAGACAGTAGCTGAACAGTTTTGAATAAAATGTAGTGAGTAGTGGACTCAAAAAGAGAGAAAGACAATAGCTGAACAGTTTTGAATAAAATGTAGTGAGTAGTTGACTCAAAAAGAGAGAAAGACAGTAGCTGAACAGTTTTGAATAAAATGTAGTGAGTAGTGGACTCAAAGAGAGAGAAAGACAGTAGCTGAACAGTTTTGAATAAAATGTAGTGAGTAGTTGACTCAAAAAGAGAGAAAGACAGTAGCTGAACAGTTTTGAATAAAATGTAGTGAGTAGTGGACTCAAAAAGAGAGAAAGACAGTAGCTGAACAGTTTTGAATAAAATGTAGTGAGTAGTGGACTCAAAAAGAGAGAAAGACAGTAGCTGAACAGTTCTGAATAAAATGTAGTGAGTAGTGGACTCAAAAAGAGAGAAAGACAGTAGCTGAACAGTTTTGAATAAAATGTAGTGAGTAGTGGACTCAAAGAGAGAGAAAGACAGTAGCTGAACAGTTTTGAATAAAATGTAGTGAGTAGTGGACTCAAAGAGAGAGAAAGACAGTAGCTGAACAGTTTTGAATAAAATGTAGTGAGTAGTGGACTCAAAAAGAGAGAAAGACAGTAGCTGAACAGTTTTGAATAAAATGTAGTGAGTAGTGGACTCAAAAAGAGAGAAAGACAGTAGCTGAACAGTTTTGAATAAAATGTAGTGAGTAGTGGACTCAAAAAGAGAGAAAGACAGTAGCTGAACAGTTTTGAATAAAATGTAGTGAGTAGTGGACTCAAAGAGAGAGAAAGACAGTAGCTGAACAGTTTTGAATAAAATGTAGTGAGTAGTGGACTCAAAAAGAGAGAAAGACAGTAGCTGAACAGTTTTGAATAAAATGTAGTGAGTAGTGGACTCAAAAAGAGAGAAAGACAGTAGCTGAACAGTTTTGAATAAAATGTAGTGAGTAGTGGACTCAAAAAGAGAGAAAGACAGTAGCTGAACAGTTTTGAATAAAATGTAGTGAGTAGTGGACTCAAAAAGAGAGAAAGACAGTAGCTGAACAGTTTTGAATAAAATGTAGTGAGTAGTGGACTCAAAAAAAGAGAAAGACAGTAGCTGAACAGTTTTGAATAAAATGTAGTGAGTAGTGGACTCAAAGAGAGAGAAAGACAGTAGCTGAACAGTTTTGAATAAAATGTAGTGAGTAGTGGACTCAAAAAGAGAGAAAGACAGTAGCTGAACAGTTTTGAATAAAATGTAGTGAGTAGTGGACTCAAAAAGAGAGAAAGACAGTAGCTGAACAGTTTTGAATAAAATGTAGTGAGTAGTGGACTCAAAAAGAGAGAAAGACAGTAGCTGAACAGTTTTGAATAAAATGTAGTGAGTAGTTGACTCAAAAAGAGAGAAAGACAGTAGCTGAACAGTTTTGAATAAAATGTAGTGAGTAGTGGACTCAAAAAGAGAGAAAGACAGTAGCTGAACAGTTTTGAATAAAATGTAGTGAGTAGTGGACTCAAAAAGAGAGAAAGACAGTAGCTGAACAGTTTTGAATAAAATGTAGTGAGTAGTGGACTCAAAAAGAGAGAAAGACAGTAGCTGAACAGTTTTGAATAAAATGTAGTGAGTAGTGGACTCAAAAAGAGAGAAAGACAGTAGCTGAACAGTTTTGAATAAAATGTAGTGAGTAGTGGACTCAAAGAGAGAGAAAGACAGTAGCTGAACAGTTTTGAATAAAATGTAGTGAGTAGTGGACTCAAAAAGAGAGAAAGACAGTAGCTGAACAGTTTTGAATAAAATGTAGTGAGTAGTGGACTCAAAAAGAGAGAAAGACAGTAGCTGAACAGTTTTGAATAAAATGTAGTGAGTAGTGGACTCAAAGAGAGAGAAAGACAGTAGCTGAACAGTTTTGAATAAAATGTAGTGAGTAGTGGACTCAAAAAGAGAGAAAGACAGTAGCTGAACAGTTTTGAATAAAATGTAGTGAGTAGTGGACTCAAAAAGAGAGAAAGACAGTAGCTGAACAGTTTTGAATAAAATGTAGTGAGTAGTGGACTCAAAAAGAGAGAAAGACAGTAGCTGAACAGTTTTGAATAAAATGTAGTGAGTAGTGGACTCAAAAAGAGAGAAAGACAGTAGCTGAACAGTTTTGAATAAAATGTAGTGAGTAGTGGACTCAAAGAGAGAGAAAGACAGTAGCTGAACAGTTTTGAATAAAATGTAGTGAGTAGTGGACTCAAAAAGAGAGAAAGACAGTAGCTGAACAGTTTTGAATAAAATGTAGTGAGTAGTGGACTCAAAAAGAGAGAAAGACAGTAGCTGAACAGTTTTGAATAAAATGTAGTGAGTAGTGGACTCAAAGAGAGAGAAAGACAGTAGCTGAACAGTTTTGAATAAAATGTAGTGAGTAGTGGACTCAAAAAGAGAGAAAGACAGTAGCTGAACAGTTTTGAATAAAATGTAGTGAGTAGTGGACTCAAAAAGAGAGAAAGACAGTAGCTGAACAGTTTTGAATAAAATGTAGTGAGTAGTTGACTCAAAAAGAGAGAAAGACAGTAGCTGAACAGTTTTGAATAAAATGTAGTGAGTAGTGGACTCAAAAAGAGAGAAAGACAGTAGCTGAACAGTTTTGAATAAAATGTAGTGAGTAGTGGACTCAAAGAGAGAGAAAGACAGTAGCTGAACAGTTTTGAATAAAATGTAGTGAGTAGTGGACTCAAAGAGAGAGAAAGACAGTAGCTGAACAGTTTTGAATAAAATGTAGTGAGTAGTGGACTCAAAGAGAGAGAAAGACAGTAGCTGAACAGTTTTGAATAAAATGTAGTGAGTAGTGGACTCAAAAAGAGAGAAAGACAGTAGCTGAACAGTTTTGAATAAATTCATTTCTTCCTAAATGAAGGAGAAGCAAGAGAGAGAAATAGAGAGAGAGAGATTTCTTCATTTTTTCCACTTTCAGTTTCACTTACTTAGCTAGCTAATGCAGCTAGCTAGTTTAGCCTACTGAAACACCCTGCTCAAACAGAGGGATGCTATGTTAGCTAGCTGGTTATGACTTCCCAACACAACACTGGAACTCTTCCAAGTCAAGGTAATCTTTTGGTTTTACAAATGTACTGCCACCAGGGCCCACCGGTGTCACTGTTTGCTGACTTTACACTGTAACGTTACTGCATGATTGTAGCGGGTTTACTAACGCATAAGTTATATTAGTAATGCTGACTATGACGTTACTTTAGCTAATATGATGACAACGACGTAGGCTGTGTGTAGCAGTTTGGCTTGGAATGGTTTTTTTGCCTAATTATAAACAGCTGATATCTTGCATTGAAGTGCATTGAAGTCTACAAGCGAAGGGAAGAGGTGAGAGGAGGAGAGCCCATAGATGCAAGATGGACTACAATGTGGCTGCTATGAAAGTGAACTGTGTATACTTGTGATCAGGAGTGTATTCATTCTGCCGATTCTGTTGAAATACGTTTCTTAAACTGAAGCAAATGAAACAAAATGGGGATATCTGAATACCTGAATTTGTTGTACCTGAATTTGTCCAATAGAATATCTTGTTTGCAACTGTTGGATGAATGATTACTCCCTATCACAGCTAGATGCAGGCAAGAGTGTGCAAGGCGGTATTGAATGTCACTGTCTGTCCATGTGTCACTGTCCATCTGTCTCCTCAAATTTGTCTCTTGACCTGTGCACCTACGTTGTAAACTGTCATTCATAAGCTAGGTTGTAGCAACCTCATGATGGGTATAGGGAAAATTTGAATATCATGTAGTAGCCTGAACCTATCGATGTTACATTGAACTGGGTGAATGGAATATGAATGACAGTTATCCAATATGCTGTAATAGAAACAAGGCCATGCTCATGAAAAACAAATTGTTCTTCCTCATCTTAAACATCACTGACCGCCACTGGTCTCTACTGCTGTCTCTATTGTTGGTTCCACCTCAACCACTTCACAAAGGCCCCACTCTTCTTCCACTTCCCCACTGCAGGCCCTGGCTCCACTCCCCTCTCTCCCAGTTCATCTAGAGGTGGACACCTAGGCCTTAACAGAGTAGAGGGAGGAGTAGAGGTAGGGGCACTGGAATGGAACCAGCACAACAGAGGGAGATGTACCTGAGGACAGGTGGCATTATGTGGAGCCAGTACCGACCAGGTACAGACCCAAATGACCTGTAGGACCACAGTTGGACAGTACTCAAACATATACTCCCTTCCAGTTGTTTCATCTCTACTTCACCACCTCTGTGCTGGGGACACTAGTTTCCAATAGCAACAAGTATGGGGACAAGAGGCAGAAGGGAGCGGGAGAACATGCACTGACATGCTCTCCTACATTTCCCTGGTGATATACATGGGACTGGTGAAGGAGAATAGTTGACAAGTGAAACAAGTCCCCGCTCTACCGATTCAAGTTCCTTGCCTCCATCATGAGTGAAACCAGTTATTGGCAATCAACCGTAACTCTTTACGAGTGACCCACAAAAGGAGGAGGAGAATGACCAGAAGAAGGGTATGATCGTCTTTTCTTGCAAATAGTTCTTATTAATTTGGAACTAAAACACTTTAGGCTTATTCAATTTGTAATAGCAGTGGAATTACACCATTTCCATACTTAGGAGACTTTGGAGCGGTTGAGGGGATACTTGAAGACGTCCCTGACTAAAACATCTGTTCTAAAATGTTCTAGCTGTTGTGTCTATTGATCACATTTTTTCCAGATGTTTTTGACTGCTTGTGGAAGTCATCTAATTGACTTATAGCTTTTCCATGAAAGATGACTTTCAAAATAAAAACATTTAAAATACAAATTCTATGTGCTTGATCTTGTGTGATCTGAACTGTGCCATTCCTGTCTATGTTCTGACCATTTCCTTATCTCCCAGGTATTTTCTTTCCAATGATACCAACATCACAAAAAAGTGGGTCAAGATTTTAAAAAGCAGACATTGAATATCCCTTTGAGGATGGTGACGTTGTTAATTACACTTTGGATGGTGTATCAATACACCCAGTCACTACATGATACAGGTATCCTTCCTAACGCAGTTGCCGGGAAAGGAAGGAAACCGCTCAGGGATTTCACCATGAGGCCAATGGTGACTTTAAAACAGTTACAGGGTTTAATGGCTGTGATAGGATAAAACTGAGGATGGATCAACAACATTGTAGTTACTCCACAATACTAACCTAACAGACAGAATGAAAAGAAGGAAGCCTGTACAGAATACAAATATTTCAAGACATGCATCAAAAACAATTTGGCAAAAGCAATGAACTTTGAATTCAAAGTGTTGTGTTTGTGGCAAATCCAATACAACACATTACTGAGTACCACTCTCCATATTTTCAAGCATGGTGGTGATTGCATCATGTTATGGGTATGTTTGTAATCATTAAGGACTTGGGAGTTTTTCAGGATAAAAAATCAATGGAATGGAGCTAAGCACAGGAAAAATCCTGGACTAAAACCTAGTTCAGTCTGCTTTCCAACAGACACTGGGAGATGAATTCACCTTTCAGCAGGACAATTACCTGAAACACAAGGCCAAATATACACTGGAGCTGCTTACCAAGATGACATTGAACGTTCATGAGTGACCTAATTACAGTTTTGACTTAAATCGGTATGAAAATCTACAGCAAGACTTGAAAATGGCTCTCTAGTAATGATCAACAACCAACTTGACAGAGCTTGAAGAATTTTAAAAGGAATAATGTGAAAATATTGTACAATCCAGGTGTGTAAAGCTCTTAGAGACTTACCCAGAAAGACTCACAGCTGTAATTACTGCCAAAGGTGATTCTAACATGTATTGACTAAGGGGTGTGAATACTTGTGTAAATTAGATATTTCTGTATTTCATTTTTAATACATTTGCAAACATTTCTAAAAACAAGTTTTCAGTTTGTCATGGGGTATTGTGTGTAGATGGGTGAGCAGAAAATGTATTTAATCTATTTAGAAGTCAGGCTGTAACACAACAACATGTGGAACAAGTCAAGGGGTATGAATACTTTCTGAAGGCTCTGTATCAGTCCTTTGCAATCCTTCTGCAGTGATAATGTAAAATGACAGTGGCAACTCAAATGTTCACATTGACTGTGATGTATTTTAAGTCTTTACATAATCAATCTATCAGTCAGTATGTGATTTCTTCTGGCTATGTGTTACAACCAGAGTAAAAGTAAGGGAGAAATGTATTACCTTAAAGCCATTTCCAAGGCTTATGTGATGACAAATGCAGCTTGGGAAGGTATGAAAGCAATTCCTGTCAAGGCTGATTTCAAGGCTTTGTCCATAGTCTAAATAGCCTCTTAGACAGTGCTACACTTGTCTTTGATTAAGTGGGATTAGGCTCTGAGTGCTTCAGTTAGTCAGACACACCGTGTGTGTGTGTGTGTGTGTGTGTGTGTGTGTGTGTGTGTGTGTGTGTGTGTGTGTGTGTGTGTGTGTGTGTGTGTGTGTGTGTGTGTGTGCGTGTGTGTGTGTGTGTGTGTTCTATCTGTCTCAGTAGCGAAGATGTATGGTTTTGGTTTTGTGTGCGGCGCCTGTGTAATCACGGTTATAAGTACTTCTGAATCACATTCAACTCTGATCACACCCCGGGCAATGCGCACACGCACACACACACACACACACACACACACACACACACACACACACACACACACACACACACACACACACACGTGCGCACCCACACACATGCGCGCACCCACACACACACCTCTCCCTCCTCCCTCCCCAATTCTTCATTGATGGAGTAATTTGTCCTGAGATTGTACTGTGATCTCTGGGGTGCAGTGTGTATTAACGACCATCTATTCATCTATGGCTGTTCAGCCTCTCAGCTTCCCCACCCCACAGCACTGAAGCTCTGCCAATGCTTCAGAGTGTCTGTGACAGCCTCTAATGCCTGTAATAGACTTGGGATAAGTGCTTGGCCTCTGCCAAACCAAAGGCCTCGGTGTGTGTTCCTGTGTATGTGTTTTGTGTGTGTGTGTGTTGGGTGTGTGTACCTATGTGTGTGTTTTGTGTGTGCGTGTGTGTGTGTGCCTGTGTGTGTGTGTGTGTGTGTGTGCCTGTGTGCCTGTGTGTGAGCCTGTGTGTGCCTGTGTGTGAGCCTGTGTGTGCCTGTGTGTTTTGTGTGTGTGTGTGTGTGTGTATGTGTGTGAGCCTGAGTGTGAGCCTGTGTGTGCCTGTGTGTGCCTGTGTGTGTGCCTGTGTGTGCCTGTGTGTTTTGTGTGTGTCAAACAAGTACCAACAGCCTACTGCTAATAGGCTTTATATGATAAGGGCTCTGAAGCTGAACCCTGCTCTCTGGGACAAAGAGGGCACTGATCAGAGACTGAGCTTAACATTCACACCACAGTCTCTGAGATAAATCCTAACCAAACACTTTCTGAGAGAAAATCCTAACCACACACTCTCTGAAAGAAATCCTAACCACACACTCTGAGAGAAATCCTAACTACACAATCTCTGAGAGAAATCCTAACCACACACTCTGAGAGAATTCCTAACCACACACTCTCTGAGAGAAATCCTAACTACACAATCTCTGAGAGAAATCCTAACCACACAATCTCTGAGAGAAATCCTAACCACACACTCTGAGAGAAATCCTAATGTCATCAATAGCTTCTCACTATGAACAACAACAGCTTTCATCTGGCTGTGGAACCTCGACCTTCTCTATACTGTCTCTGTGTCACCCCCCACCCGCCTCATCCCTCTCTGTCTCTCTCTTTCATATGGCAGTTGAATAAGAAAATGTAAAGTAAGGTATTCCCGAAGAGAGCCTGGATAGTTCCACCAATCCCCCCCCCCCCCCCCCCCCCCCCAAAAAAAAAATAAAAAATAAACTGGCACTTGTGCACAATGCCTCCTCAAAACCACTTGGACAGATGAAACCACAAGCAAAGTAGACCGCGGGCAAAGCTTTTTGCTTTTCCATGCACACTGCCTATGCAAACTCAATGCAGACTCAATTCTGCTTGGACTGGCCGACCGTGGGAGTCACATTAAATCAGGTTACAGAACATGTAGCAAGGACTATAATGAGACAGGGTACATACCATGTAGCTAGAACTAAGACCCCTAGACATAATGAGTCAAGGTACAGACCATGTAGCTAGAACTAAGACCCCTAGACATAATGAGTCAGGTTACAGACCATGTAGCTAGAACTAAGACCCCTAGACATAATGAGACAGGGTACAGACCATGTAGCTAGAACTAAGACCCCTAGACATAATGAGACAGGGTACAGACCATGTAGCTAGAACTAAGACCCCTAGACATAATGAGACAGGGTACAGACCATGTAGCTAGAACTAAGACCCCTAGACATAATGAGACAGGGTACAGACCATGTAGCTAGGCCTAGGACAGCTAGATATAATGATTGCCGCAAAATCAGCAGGTTAGTTATTGGTTTCATAACTACATTAGATCCCTCTTTCTCAAATCTGGGTCTCTTATTCCACAACACTGTTTTCCCCTCTCATTTCCACTCTATAATCAAGGACTGATATACACCTGGGACACAGGGGGATTGACACCTGGGACACCTGGGAATCAGTGATCATAATCAATCAAGAGAAAACCTGCCAGGCTGTTGACCTTCAGCAGATTTGATTGGCCCTACCTGCTGCCCTCTGTCCTCTTCTCTGATGCTCCTCTCCAGATCTAGTACTCTTCTCTAATGTGAGTGCTCCTCTTCAGCTCCTCTTCAGCTCCTCTTCAGGTCCTCTTTAGCTCCTCTTCAGCTCCTCTTCAGCTCCTCTTCAGGTCCTCTTTAGCTCCTCTTCAGGTCCTCTTCAGCTCCTCTTCAGCTCCTCGTCAGGTCCTCTTTAGATCCTCTTCAGGTCATCTTCAGGTCCTCTTCAGCTCCTCTTCAGCTCCTCGTCAGGTCCTCTTTAGCTCCTCTTCAGGTCCTCTTCAGGTCCTCTTTAGCTCCTCTTCAGCTCCTCGTCAGGTCCTCTTCAGCTCCTCGTCAGGTCCTCTTTAGCTCCTCTTCAGGTCCTCTTCAGGTCCTCTTTAGCTCCTCTTCAGGTCCTCTTCAGGTCCTCTTCAGCTCCTCTTCAACTGCTCGACAGCACCAGACTCTACAGCACCAGACTCTACAGCACTAGACTCTACAGCACCAGACTCTACAGCACTAGACTCTACAGCACCAGACTCTACAGCACCAGGCTCTACAGCACTAGACCCTACAGCACCAGACTCCTCAGAATCAGATTCTACAGCACCAGGCTCTACAGCACCAGACTCTACAGCACCAGACTCTACAGCACCAGGGTCTTCAGCACCAGACTTTACAGCACCAGACTCTACAGCGCCAGGGTCTTCAGCACCAGACTCTACATCACCAGACTCTACAGCACCAGGGTCTTCAGCACCAGGCTCTACAGCAACAAACTCTACAGCACCAGACTCTTCAGCACCAGAATCTACAGCACCAGACTCTACAGCACCAGGGTCTTCAGCACCAGACTCTACAGCACCAGACTCTTCAACACCAGACTCTACAGCACCAGGGTCTTCAGCATTAGAATCTACAGCATCAGACTCTACAGCACCAAACTCTACAGCACCAGGGTCTTCAGCACTAGACTTTACAGCATTAAACTCTACAGCACCAGGGGCTTCAGCACCAGACTCTACAGCACCAGACTCTTCAGCACCAGACTTTACAGCACCAAACTCTACAGCACCAGACTCTATAGCACCAGACTCTACAGCACCAGAATCTACAGCACCAGAATCTACAGCACCAGGGTCTTCAGCACCAGACATTACAGCACCAGGGTATTCATCACCAGACTCTACAGCACCAGACTCTACCGCACCAGACTTTACAGCACCAGGGTCTTCGGCAAGGGTCTACAGCAGGACCTACTACTTTGCTCATCTCTTCTCTCCTTCTCTTGTTCCTCCTCTCTTCTCTCTTTCTCTTGTTCTTCCTCTCTTCTGCTCTCCTGTCACTGCAGATGTCCATTTAGCATGGGGAATATTATGTGGTTATCAGCCACCCTACTAACACCTGTGCCTGCTACTCCAGTATCAAGTATGCCAGTTCTCATGACTGGGACTGTGATTACTGAGGGACATCATTTGCCTCGCCAGTGACCCCCACCTCATGGTCTATGGAAGAAAAAGATGGGAAAAATTAAAATACAGAGTGTACATTTTACAGTTTTTATTTATTTCTTTAATTCATTATTTCACCTTCATTTCACAACTGCGACCTGGCCAAGATAAAGCAAAGCAGTGCGACAAAAACAACACAGAGTTACACATAAACATAAAGAGTAGAGAGGTAAGGAAATAAATAGGCCATAGAGGTGAAATATTTACAATTTAGCATTAACACTGGATTGATAGATGTGCAGATGATGTGCAAGTAGAGATACTTGGGTGCAAAAGAGCAAGAGGACAAGTAACAATATGGGGATGAGGTAGTTGGGTGTTCTATTTACAGATTGGCTCTGTACAGGTACAGTGATCGGTAAGCTGCTCTGACAGCTGATGCTTAAAGTTAGAGAGGGAGATGTAAGTCTCCAGCTCCAGTGATTTTTGCAATTTGTTCCAGTTATTGGCAGCAGACACCAGGAAGTAAAGGCGGCCAAAGGAAGTGTCGGCTTTGGGGATGACCAGTGAAATATACCTGCTGGTGCGCGTGCTACGGGTGGGTGTTGCTATGGTGACCAGTGAGCTGACATAAGGCGGGGCTTTACCTAACATAGACTTATTGATGACCTGGTGTCACGGCTGATTTCCTCCTCTTCGTCTGACGAGGAGGTGTACCAGGGGTCGGACCAAAATGCAGCGTAGTTCGTGCTCAACATGTTTTAATGAAAGACGAATAACGTGAACAATACACAAATACAAAAACAACAAACGTGGCAAAACCCAAACAGTCCTATCTGGTGCAGAGAACACAAAGACAGGAAACAATCACCCACAATGTACCCACAGAATATGGCTGCCTAAATATGGTTGCCAATCAGAGACAACAATAGACAGCTGCCTCTAATTGAGAACCAATCTAGGCAACCATAGACATACACTATACCTAGAAAGGAGACAGCCCCATAAACATACAAAAACCCATAGACAAGACTAAACACATACATCACCCATGTCACACCCTGACCTAACCAAAATAACAAGGAAAACAAAGAATACTAAGGTCAGGGTGTGACACCTGGAGCCAGTGGGTTTGGCGACGAATATGTAGTGAGGGCCAGCCAACGAGAGAATACAGGTCGCAGTTGTGGGTAGTATATGGGGCTTTGGTGACAAAACGGATGGCACTGTGATAGACTACATCCAGTTTGTTCAGTGGGGGGTGGAACAAAAGAGCTAGCTATGACATATTGAGCAGGGCTGGAGGCTCTACAGGGAAATGAGACAATAATCACTAACCAAAACAGCAATAAACATGCATATTGACATTAGGGAGATGCATGTGTAGCCGAGTGATCATAGGGTCCAGTGAGTAGCTAGGCGAGCAGGAGACACAACGATTCAGACAGCTAGCGGGCCGGGGCTAGCAGGCAAGCAGATGGGCCTCCGGGGGACGTCGCAGCGGAAGAGCCTGTTGAAACCCTCTCGGACGGTTACGTCGGCAGACCAGTCGTGATGGATCGGAAAGGCTCCGTGTCGGCAGTAAAATGGTCCAGGCCAATTGGCAAAATAAGTATTGTAGCCCAAGAATTGGCTGATGGACCTCTTCGGCTAGCCGGGAGATGGGCCTAGCTCCAGGCTAGCTCCAGGCTAACTGGTGCTTGCTTCGGGGCAGAGACATTTGCCAAGAGTAGCCACTCAGATAGCAGCTAGCTAGCTGCGAATATCTGGTGTAAAGGTTCAGAGCTTGCGGTAGGAATCCGGAGATGTGGTAGATATCGCGCTGTGCAGACTGGCAGGAATTAGTTAGCTGGCTAGATTCTGATGGGGGTTCCGGTTCAAAAGTGTAAAAAATAGCAGATCGATACCACATTGGGTGAGGCGGGTTGCAGGAGAGTATGTTCAGTCGGGACGGGACAAGACAAACAGACATCCGACTGCTACGCCATCTTGGAATCAAGAATAAGTTAATTTCTGATTGTTTTTTTCACTGTTGTTTATTATCTATTTCACTTGATTTGGCAATTTAAACATACACACTGACTATACCAAACATTAAGAATACCTTCCTAAAAGGTAGTTCAACCCCCCCCCCCCCCCCCCCTTTTGCCCTCAGAACTGCCTAAATTCGTCGGGCCTGGTCTCTACAAGGTGTGGAAAGCGTTCCACAGTGATGCTGGCCCATGTTGACTCCAGTGCTTACCACAGTTGTGTCAAGTTGGCTGGATGTCCTTTGGGTGGTGGACCATTCTTGATTCACACGGGAAACTGTTGAGCATGAAAACCCCAGCAGTGTTACAGTTCTTGACACAAACCGCTGTCTTTGCCCCTTCATCTACACTGATTGAAGTGAATTTAACAAGTGACATCAATAAGGGATCATAGCTTTCACCAGGATTCACCTGTCATGGAAAGAAACCTTGATCAAAGGGAACAGTAATGCTGTGGTTCCCACCTATCTCGAGGCCTGAAGTTAGAGTTGCTGTACATTCTATCTACCCCAAGGTGTTCTGGGGTTCCCTTTGTAATAGATCTTAACCAACATCAACAGTCTGCCTCTTCCACTCCAGCGTCGCTCAGTCTCAGTCAGCCTCTCAACTCACTTTAGTCTATGAAGTATTTTAATGTCAACTCATCTGAATTGCAAACGAGGAAGTGAGAGTCAGACGGCAGATGCCAGACTCATTGCCAGGCCTGGAGAGGAGCAGTCTGTCAAAGTCACTGTGATCAAATGGACCAGTGCCACTACTACTGGGATAAGGAGCACACTGTTGTAGCCCTAGCTGGACACTACTGCTGAATAATATCAATCAGATGATAGTCAAGTCTCAATATGTATTATTCAGGATAATGCTTATCTATAACCATCCTTACAGGTCTGTAGTAGTTTAATTTCAGAGCCAAGATGGTAAGTTGTTTGTATACACATTACTTCTTCACTTTCGTTTTGTTCGATCAACAAATTCTGACAACTCCCACAAAAACTACTGAACTTCCTTTTACTCCTCTCCCCTAGGTCTGAACATTCTAGTCCCATTCTCCTCAATATTCTAACATTTGAACGTTCTAATTCCGGAATACTACCCCACTCTGAGTGTTCTGTTACTCTGTATGTGGAATCCTCAACGCCTGTCTGTTCTACATTAGAACAGTTTATCAGGCAGAATCCTGATTTTTCACCACAGAAACACACATCATTCTATAGAGATTTGCATGGAATGGCTTTACCCTCACTCTCACTCCTATAAAAACACTACTGGCAAATCCAGTATCCGGAAGCAATGATTCATTCTCCTCTTTTGTTAATGGATTTGCCAGTCTGCTCATCAGGTTTCATGACGGCTGTACCTCTCCTCTGTTTTTTCCTCCCCTCATCATCATTGTCCCTTCGTTTGCCTATAATGCAGTTCCAGTTAATGCTGCTTCCGACTTCCTCCTTTTCCTAAAAAGTTTTAGAAGTATGTACAGTTGAAGTCAGAAGTTTACATACACCTTAGCCAAATACATTTCAACTGAGTTTTTCACAATTCCCTCACATTTATATCCTAGTAAAAATTCCCTGTCTTAGGTCAGTTAGAATCACCACTTTATTTTAAGAATGTGAAATGTCAGAATATTAGTAGAGACTGATTTATTTCAGCTTTTATTCTTTCATCACATTCTCAGTGGGTCAGAAGTTTACATACACTCAATTAGTATTTGGTAGCATTGCCTTTAAATTGTTTAACTTCGGTCAAACGTTTCGGGTAGCTTCCCACGATAAGTTGGGTGAATTTTGGCCCATTCCTCCTGACAGAGCTGGTGTAACGGAGTCAGGTTTGTAGGCCTCCTTGCTCGCACACACTTTTTCAGTTCTGCCCACACATTTTCTATAGGATTGAGGTCAGGGCATTGTGATGGCCACTCCATTCCTTGACTTTGTTGTCCTTAAGCCATTTTGCCACAACTTTGGAAGTATGCTTGGGATCATTGTCCATTCGGAAGACCCATTTGCGACCAAGCTTTAACTTCCTGACTGATGTCTTGAGATGTTGCTTAAATATATCCACATAATTTTCCTGCCTCATGATGCCATCTATTTTGTGAAGTGCACCAGTCCCTCCTGCAGCAAAGCACCCCCACAACACGATGCTGCCACCTCAGTGCTTCACGGTTGGGATGGTGTATGTCCGTTCGCAAGCCTACCCCTTTTCCTCCAAACATAACGATGGTCATTATGGCCAAACTGTTCTATTCTTGTTTCATCAGACCGGAGGACATTTCTCCAAAAAGTACGATCTGTGTCCCCATGTGCGGTTGCAAACCATAGTTTGGCTTTTTTATGACGGTTTTGGAGGAGCTGCTTCTTCTTCGCTGAGCGGCCTTTCAGGTTATGTCGAAATAGGACTTGTTTTAAATCAAATCAAAGTTTATTTGTCACGTGCGCCGAATACAACAGGTGTAGTAGACCTTACAGTGAAATGCTTACTTACAGGCTCTAACCAATAGTGCAAAAAAAAAGGTATGTGTGTGTGTAGGTAAGGAAAGAAATAAAACAACAGTAAAAAGACATTTGAAAATAAGAGTAGCAAGGCTATATACAGACACCGGTTAGTCAGGCTTATTGAGCTAGCATGTACATGTAGGTATGGTTAAAGTGACTATGCATATATGATGAACAGAGAGTAGCAGTAGCGTAAAATGAGGTGTTGGCGGGAGGTGGGACACAATGCAGATAGCCCAGTTAGCCAATGTGCGGGAGCACTGGTTGGTCGGGCCAATTGAGGTAGTATGTACATGGATGTATGGTTAAAGTGACTATGCATATAAGATAAACAGAGAGTAGCAGCAACGTAAAAGAGGGGTTGGGAGGGGCACACAATGCAATAGTCCAGGTAACCATTCAGAAGTCTTATGGCTTGGGGGTAAAAACTGTTGAGAAGCCTTTTTGTCCTAGACTTGAACAGGGAGTGAACAGGGAGTACAGGAGGGGACTGAGCACGCACCTCTGGGGAGCTCCAGTGTTGAGGATCAGTGTGGCAGATGTGTTGCTACCTACCCTCACCATCTGGGGGCGACCCGTCAGATAGTCCAGGATCCAGTTGCAGAGGGAGGCATTTTTAGTCCGAGGTTCCTTAGCTTAGTGATGAGCTTTGAGGGCACTATGGTATTGAATGCTGAGCTGTAGTCAATGAATAGCATTCTCACATAGGTGTTCCTTTTGTCCAGTTGGGAAAGGGCCGTGTGGAGTGCAATAGAGATTGCATCATCTGTGGATCTGTTTGGGCGGTATGCAAATTGGAGTGGGTCTAGGATTTCTGGGATAATGGTGTTGATGTGAGCCATTACCAGCCTTTCAAAGCACTTCATGGCTACAGACGTGAGTGCTACGGGTCTGAAGTCATTTAGGCAGGTTGCCTTTGTGTTCTTGGGCACAGGGACTATGGTGGTCTAAATGAAGCATGTTGGTATTACAGACTCAATCAGGGATATGTTGAAAATGTCAGTGAAGACACCTGCCAGTTGGCCAGCACATGCCCGGAGCACAAGTCCTGGTAATCCGTCTGGCCTCGCAGCCTGGTGTATGTTGACCTGTTTAAACGTCTTACTCAAGTCGGCTACGTAGAGCGTGACCACACAGTCATCAGGAACAGCTGATGCTCTCATGCATGCCTCAGTGTTGCTTGCCTCGAAGCGAGCATAGATGTGATTCAACTCGCCTGGTAGGCTTGTGTCACTGGGCAGCTCGCTGCTGTGCTTCCCTTTGTAGTCTGTAATATTTTGCAAGCCCTGCCACATCCGATGAGCGTCAGAGTATGATTCAATCGAAGCCCTGTATTGACTCTTTGCCTGTTTGATGGTTCGTCGCAGGAACCATAACGCAATTTCTTGTAAGCTTCCGGATTAGTGTCCCGCACCCTGAAAGCAGCAGCTCTACCCTTTAGATCAGTGTGAATGTTGCTATAATCCATGGCTTCTGGTTGTGGTATGTACGTTCAGTCACTGTGGGGACGACGTCAGCCAGTGACTGATGTGGTGTATTCCTTTACTGTGGATATAGATACTTTTGTACCTGTTTCCTCCAGCATCTTCACAAGGTCCTTTTGCTGTTGTACTGGGATTGATTTGCACTTTTCGCACCAAAGTATGTTCATCTCTAGGAGACAGAACACGTCTCCTTCCTGAGGGGTATGACGGCTGCGTGGTCCCATGGTGTTTATACTTGTGTACTATTGTTTGTACAGGTGAACATGGTAACTTCAGGCATTTGGAAATTGCTCCCATGGATGAACCAGACTTGTGGAGGTCTACAATATTTTTTCTGAGGTCTTGGCTGATTTCATTTGATTTTCCCATGATGTCAAGCAAATAGGCACTGAGTTTGAAGGTAGGCCTTGAAATACATCCACAGGTACACCTCCAATTGACTCAAATTATGTCAATTAGCCTATCAGAAGCTTCTAAAGCCATGCCATCGTTTTCTGGAATTTTCTAAGCAGTTTAAATGCACAGTCAACTTAGTGTATGTAAACTTCTGACCCACTGGATTTGTGATACAGTGAAATATAAGTTAAATAATCTGTCTGTAAACAATTGTTGGAAAGATTACTCATGTCATGCACAAAGTAGATGTCCTAACCGACTTGCCAAAAGTATAGTTTGTTAACAAGACATTTGTGGAGTGGTTGAAAAACGAGTTTTAATGACTCCAACCTAAGTGTATGTAAACTTCCCGACTTCAACTGTAAGTCCTCCTCGGGTCTGAAATCCTTGCCTGTTATTGAGACTAAGACTGCATGAGAATAAAATACCAAAATAAACATTTTATTCATACTTCTTTTTTTGGGAGAAGGCTTCATTTTTCTCGCTCTTTTCTGTTTTATTCCCTCTTGAAAATCACAGGTACAAACTTTATACAGCACTGGTAAAAATTGTAAATGGAGCACATCTGGCCCTGTGGTTAATGCACTGCCGCACTGTAAATTGTTGTAGCAGCCATTATCATTACAATCTGGGGCCACGTTCATCATCGGCAGACTGTCGCTGACTATTCAACAATAGAGTTAACATTCACGCTTACTTACTCTGTGAGGTCATCATACCCTCTAACTGGCAGCCAGGAAATAAGAGTTAATATGATTTTACGCTTCATAATGTCCCGTTGTGAGGCAGGGCATAGAGAGTATATCACACGGTGGTGTACAGACACACAGTCTCTCTGCCCTCTGAATTATTTCCTCATTACATAAGGACAAAAGGGGCAGATTCAAAAGCGCCACAGCCAGCCATAGGCCTCCCTTGTGAGATAATGTGGGGCATAGGGAGTCCGGAGGCTTTGTTAGCCCACTTTACCCCGCACTGTATGTGGGGCTTCCGTAAGACCTTGAAACAGTCCCCAAAACTTTGGGACAAACTTGGCCGAGCCTGACTTATCCCTATTGTACCAACAGCAATGACAAGATGACGAGAGAAAGTCACGCTGATTCCTCTGGTTATTTTAATCAAATGAGGCGTGAGATCATTCTGTTTGGAAATGGGGCGGAAAAGGCACAGTCTTGACGATCAAACAGATAACGCCTTCCACTCTCCAATTCTTACGAGGTCATGTCCTGATCACTAATCAACGATGACAAACCAACTCAGCAAAAAATGTTCACTTGGTTAATTAAGTCAGTTAAGACTTAATACTTCCCATTTATGAGCAACAATAACTTACAATGCAAACATCCAGAAATGTGACTGACAGGTCCTGCAGCATATACAGTAGATAATGTATACTATACATACAGTGCATTCGGAAAGTATTCAGACCCCTTGACTTTTCCCACATTTTGTTACGTTACAGCCTTATTCTAAAATGAATAAAACAATCATAATTCCTCATCAATCTACACAAAATACCCCATAATGACTAAGCAAAAACAGATTTTAAAAATGTTGTGCACATTTATAAAAAATGCAAAACTGAAATATCACATTTACATAAGTATTCAGACCCTTTACTCAGTACTTTCTTGAAGCACCTTTGGCAGCGATTACAGTCTTGGGTCTTCTTGGGTATGACGCTACAAGCTTGACACACCTGTATTTGGACAGTTTCTCCCATTCTTCTCTGCAGATCCTCTCAAACTGTCAGGTTGGATGGGGAGCGTTGCTGCACAGCTATTTTCAGGTCTCTCCAGAGATGTTCGATCGGGTTCAAGTCCGGGCTCTGGCTGGGCCACTCAAGGACATTCAGAGAGTTGTCCTGAAGTCACTCCTGTGTTGTATTGGCTGTGTGCTTAGGGTCATTGTCCTGTTGGAAGGTGAACCTTCGCCCCAGTCTGAGGTCCTGAGTGCTCTGGAGCAGGTTTTCATCAAGGATCTCTCTGTACTTTCTGTGTTCATCATTCCCTTGATCCTGACTAGTCTCCCAGTCCCTGCCGCCCTGTGTATGTAACCTTCTGAACCAGTAGAATTGTGATACAATGAATTATAAGTGAAATAATCTATAAACAACTGTTGGAAAAATTATTTGTGTCATGCACAAAGTAGATGTCCTAACCGACTTGCCAAAACTATAGTTTGTTAACAAGAAATCTGTGGAGTGGTTGAAAAACGAGTTTTAACCAGTTTTGTATGTAAAGTTGAAGTCGGAAGTTTACATGCACTTAGGTTGGAGTCATTAAAACTTGTTTTTCTGTATTCTGAAAGCTCTTTTCTCTATTTAGTTTTTCTGTATTTTCAAGGCCAATCTCAGATCCTCTTTGCTTGACATCATGGGGAAATCAAAAGAAACGTCAGAATATAAATTGGAGACCTCCACAAGACTGGTTCGTCATTGTGAGCAATTTCCAAATGCATGAAAGTACCACGTTCATCTGTACAAACAAAAGTATGCAAGTATAAACACCATGGGACCACACAGCCATCACACTGCTCAGGAAGGAGACACGTTCTGTCTCCTAGAGATGAACGTACTTTGGTGCGAAAAGTGCAAATCCCAGAACAACAGCAAAGGACCTTGTGAAGATGCTGGAGGAAACAGGTATAAAAGTATTTATATCCACAGTAAAACGAGACCTATATCGACATAACCTGAAAGGCAGCTCAGCAAGGAAGAAGCCACTGCTCCAAAACCGCCATAAAAAAGCCAGACTACGGTTTGCAACTGCACATCGGGACACAGATCGTACTTTTTGGAGAAATGTCCTCCGGTCTGATGAAACAAAAATAGAACTGTTTGACCATAATGACCATCGTTATGTTTGGAGGAGAATGTGGGAGGCTTGGAAGCCGAAGAACACCATCCCAACCATGAAGCACTGAGGTGGCAGCATCATGTTGTGGGAGTGCTTTAATGCAGGAGGGACTGGTGCACTTCACAAAATAGATGGCATCATGAAGAGGAAAATTATGCGGATATATTGAAGCAACATCTCAAGACATCAGTCAGGAAGTTAAAGCTTGGTCGCAAATGGGTCTTCCAAATGGACAATGACCCCAAGCATACTTCCAAAGTTGTGGAAAAATAGCTTAAGCACAACAAATCCATCACAAAGCCCTGACCTGCATCCGATTGAAAATTTGTGGGCAGAACGTAAAAAGTTTATGCGAGCAATGAGGCCTACAAACCTGACTCCATTACACCAACTCTGTCTGGAGGAATCGGCTAAAATTCACCCAACTCATTGTGGGAAGCTTGTGGAAGGAACGTTTGACCCAAGTTTAAACAATTTAAAGGCAATGCCACCAAATACTAATTGAGTGTATGTAAACTTCTGACCCACTGAGAATGTGATGAAAGAAATACAAACTGAAATAAATCAGTCTCTACTATTATTCTGACATTTCACATTCTTAAAATAAAGTGGTGATCCTAACTGACCTAAGACAGGGAATTTTTACTTGGATTAAATGTCAGGAATTGTGAAAAACTGAGTTGAAATGTATTTGGTGTATGTAAACTTCTGACTTCAACTGTATGTGGTAGATAATGTATTTATACATATATGGTAGGTAATGTATGCTATACATATACGGATAGCGCCTGGTGTAGAATCGCAGGGTCATTTAACCAGTCTTACTGTAAAATGTCCTTCCCAGGGGGCAAATAGCCAGCTCTGACAGTGACTCCCATTGCACTGCACTACTCTGCAGACTCTGATCAATAGTCAACAGTAGTAGTGCACTGTATGAGGAATAGGATTTGAATGGTCGATGTAAAAGTAGTACCCTTTCTGGGGAATATGATGTCATTTGTGCCACAGATCCTGTGCCCATGGGCGAGGTCGATAGCGGGTGACCACTGACGGGCACCGTCCGGATCGCGTGCAGTACCAGGAAGGCTAACCCTGGCACTAACAATGACATGATGACTCATCTTTCCTCCCCACTAGCTAATCCAGCTTCCCAGCTATTTGCTCCCTGCACACCCAGCCCCTCCAACACTCTGTCTCCAACCCTAACCCATTCTTCTGCAATTTCCCATTTCTCTTGAGTTAGTACACTATCTGCTATCACAAAGGACACACAATAGTATATCTAATCATATTGAAATGTCTGTTGAAAGAACCCTATTCTCTCTCTTAGGTAACACTGATTAATGAGACGCACAGAATACTTCAACCACATGTCCCAGCCCCAGCCATGACCTGGTTTGGCCTTTACCTCTTGCCTTGTACCGCACCCTGGTGGTCAATTCTGTAAAGTACATCCTCATTCGGTACAGAAACAATGAACAGAACAGTTGTCGCCCATAAAGCACAATGGAAAAAATAACACATGTCTGCGTTTCATATTGACCCACAATATCAATGTCAAATTCTAAGCAGCCATGGGTAATTTCATTGACAAATAATTGAATAAATGACAATAATTGAACATGGGTTCATGCTGGTCTAGAACAAGCCTGCATACAAAGCAGCCCTGCAGCATCAGAAGTGGCCATTCCTGATTTAGCATAACCCTTGCTCTCCCCCCATCCCTCATTCTCCCTCCCCATACCTCTATCTCTGGATCTGTCAGCTGGCATGTAGTCCACCCAGCATCGTTCAACCCCTCTGGCTGACACTCAATGCTTTTTGTTTTTTCATTCTCAATGCTGCAGCTGTGCTTGGCTGTCACCCTCCACACAGAGGGTGTCTCTGCCACCACCCCGGCCCTGCTCCAGGACAACTGCTCATTGACAAAGGTCCTTGATGTTTTCTGAGGCACCCCTCATGTCGAACCAGGTAAGACGCACTCCGTCTGAGGTCAAGGGTTAGGGGTCAGGCCATACGGTTGGGGAGACAAGCTGCTATCCCAGCTGGAACATCATAGCATCCTCTGCAACTATCCATGCCTGTTTGTGTGTCTGTTTCTCTATAGTGTCGACTCATCACTATTTTTAGGACTGTTATAAGATCAGTTCAAGGTTCAATCAGAAATGTAATATCCTCAACTATGGCTTCAGTGGATTAGAATGTAATAATTTAGGTTAGTAGACTGGGCCTGAAGTTACTCAAGTGCCGGAGAGGTTGCCTTGACGCCTAACGCCTTTGTTGTTTGTTGTTGTTGTTGCTTTACTACGGTCTGTTACATATGTGTTGGTTATAATTACACAGTATATTCTACTGTAATGACTGATTATACACTGAGTATACTTAAGCAATAAGGCAAGAGGGGGTGTGGTATATGGCCAACATACCATGGCTAAGGGCTGTTCTTAGGCACGACGCATTGCGGAGTGTCTGGACACAGCCCTTAGCTGTTCCTTATTACTATTATAAACTGGTTACCAATGTAATTAGGGCAGTAAAAAGACATGTTTGTCATACCCGTGGTATACGGTCTGATATACCTCGGCTATCAGCCAATTAGCATTCAGGGCTCGAACCACCCAGTTTATTAAAAACATTAAGACCTGTTAGTTCCATGACACAGACTGACCAGGTGAATCCAGGTGAAAGCTATGATCCCTTATTGATGTCACTTGTTAAATCCACTTCAATCAGTGTAGATGAAGGGGAGGAGACGGGTTAAAGAAGGATTTTTTAGCCTAGAAACAATTGAGATATGGATTGTGTATATGTGGGATTCAAAGGGTGAATGGGCAAGACAAAATATTTAACTGCCATTGAATAGGGTATGCAGGTAGGTGCCGGGTGCACCGATTTGTGTCAAGAACTGCAACGCTGCTGGGTTTTTCACACTCAACAGTTTCCTGTGTGTATCAAGAACGGTCCACCACCCAAAGGAAATCGAGCCATCTTGACACAACTGTGGGAAGCATTGGAATCAACATGGGCCAGCATCCATGTGGAACGCTTTTGACACCTTGTAGAGTTCATGCCCTGATGAATTTAAGCTGTTCTGAGGGGAAAAGGGGGGGGGGGGGGATTTGCAACTCAATATTAGGAAGGTGTTCTTAATGTTTGGTATACTCAATGTACAGTGCCTTGCGAAAGTATTCGGCCCCCTTGAAGTTTGCGACCTTTTGCCACATTTCAGGCTTCAAACATAAAGATATAAAACTGTATTTTTTTGTGAAGAATCAACAACAAGTGGGACGCAATCATGAAGTGGAACGACATTTATTGGATATTTCAAACTTTTTTAACAAATCAAAAACTGAAAAATTGGGCGTGCAAAATTATTCAGCCCCTTTACTTTCAGTGCAGCAAACTCTCTCCAGAAGTTCAGTGAGGATCTCTGAATGATCCAATGTTGACCTAAATGACTAATGATGATAAATACAATCCACCTGTGTGTAATCAAGTCTCCGTATAAATGCACCTGCACTGTGATAGTCTCAGAGGTCCGTTAAAAGCGCAGAGAGCATCATGAAGAACAAGGAACACACCAGGCAGGTCCGAGATACTGTTGTGAAGAAGTTTAAAGCCGGATTTTGATACAAAAAGATTTCCCAAGCTTTAAACATCCCAAGGAGCACTGTGCAAGCGATAATATTGGCGCTACAAAGTATTAACTTAAGGGGGCTGAATAATTTTGCACGCCCAATTTTTCAGTTTTTGATTTGTTAAAAAAGTTTGAAATATCCAATAAATGTCTTTCCACTTCATGATTGTGTCCCACTTGTTGTTGATTCTTCACAAAAAAATACAGTTTTATATCTTTATGTTTGAAGCCTGAAATGTGGCAAAAGGTTGCAAAGTTCAAGGGGGCCGAATACTTTCGCAAGGCACTGTATAATTATCCAGTCATCATTCATTTCATTTACACATCTAAATCGACAGCAAGCAAAAAACTCCCATCTAAAAATAGCAACTAAGCCATAGGTATGCTCTGACCAAATGCATTGACAATATAAAGTCTGTGTCTTGTTTCTACCCCCTATATACTGTATGTGTCTCAGGAAAAATAATTGTAACATAATTAACTGTGACAATCCTATAAATCTCTTCTCGCCTCATCCTCTCCCTCCTTTCTCCCCCTCTCTCAGGGCAGGGGTGGAGAAGAGTTTGAGGAGTTAGCCAGACCAGAACCTCCACCACAGAAGCCTGTCCACAGACCAGGTAAAGGTGTACACACACACACACACACACACACACACACGTACACACACACACACACACACACACACACACACACACACACACACACACACACACACACACACACACACACACACACACACACACACACACACACACACACACACACACACGTACACACACACACACACACACACACACACACACACACACACACACACACACACACACACACACACACACACACACACACACACACTCAACTGAAGCTCACTGACCACAACAAAGAGCGTGAGTCAGACACTGTTTCAGTCTCTGTGGCAGACAATCAATCACAGATTGAAGTAAATATAGACCTTATTCCAAGTACCACTGGACCAGGAAACACAACCAAGCCTGGTCTCCTTTACCAGCTGAGTGACCTAAACCCCCCCATTCACGTAAATGGTTCGTTGCTACAGACAGTGAGTCACGTGGCTTGCTATATAAAGCAGGCAGACGAGCATCAAGGCATTCAGTTACTGTTCTACTGAACGTTAGAATATGCTGGTTCTAAATGAGTGTATCTAATAAACTGAGTGTATATACCGTTTTCTTATCTTTTAAGGTTATCGTTGGGGTCAAGAAGTCTTTACACCAAGTATACTAAAACCGTTAGGGTCCCTATTCCAGAACCCTGCGGTCTAATAACATGTGAGTGGTGCAGGCTGGTGGTAGCAACATTCCTCTACATAGTTACCACGTCATTGTAATATGATCTCTGGTCCTAAGAGCACCACGGAGTGAATTCACCTCACACAGCCTTACTGGGGAGCTTTAACTAGCAAAGCCCCTATCCTCTAGTTACAACCGAGTATGTATTTTCTCTCTCCCTCATCTCATTTCTCTCACACTCTACTCACCCGTTCTGCACCAGTAGCCGTTAGAGTATACACCACCAACACCATGTCCTTGCCTGCTCCCAATGGATGTACTATATTATGGTGGTGGTCAACCTAGTGAGTATCCCCCTGGCTAACTCTGATCTGTTTCTCTGCAGAAATGTACACTCAGGAGAGAAGGCGGACCCTCCAGGAGAGGACAATGCCTTCTCAACAGGAACCTCCAGTTAGGCAGCAAGTCCCCAAGATGATGCCCAGAGAACCCAGTCTCCCTGCCAGAAGCAGTGAGCCCACCTCTCTTTCTCTCTCTCCAAACTCTCTCTCTTTATCTCTCAAAAACATGTCAAAGACACCTGATTTATGCTATTATAACCCCCGTCTTTGTTTCTCTTCTTCTCTGTGTATCTCAGTGTCTCTGCGAAAAGCTATGTCTCTCCAGAACTTGAGCCAGATAGAGACACCCTGGGAAGGGGTCACCCTCAACCGCTGTCTGTTCATAGCCATCACCATCCTGCTGGTCAGCACTGTCTTTCAGAAACTACACGGCAAGTAGACAAGTGTAACCCACACCCCACTACATACAGTATACTGTATACAGTAAATCATCTCTTTTCCTTAGGAGAACTGGCACACCTCTGAGGTGCTGGGAATTAAAAAAGTACTTTGTCATTAATGATTAAAGTGATTTCCATGACGGATGTGATTGTCCTGTCATCCTATAGAAACCATAAAAGGTGGACGGGGTGTGGAGGAAGAGGAGTATGACATTGCACTGACTGTGAGGCGCTCCGCGCTGAGACACAAAGTCCAACCACAGGAGGTAGTGGTACAGACATACAAAATACTCTCCCGTCTCTCTGGGCTCAGAAACCTCATTCCCGACATGGTATGGATTAAAGGAGATTTGATGCCAAGCAGCACTCATAAAAGCCTGCAGTGTGTGCTGGTTTTCATCTGCACTTTGCAGATCAGCTACTACCGTCACTGACAGTTAGCTGGACAATCCATTAAAATATAGATAAATATATAGATTGTAGCTGCATGTGTGTGTATGGAATCTCACACTTCCATTCAACAGGCTTAAGTTGAATCGTGCTTGAAATACACATTCACGTCATACAACATTCACTGAAAACGTGTATGGGACCACAACAATTCCATCCATTTCTACCTCAGAATGCATAGCTGGCAGAAAGGGACACCAGATAGTGCCCTACGCATGTCTCTGATTTGATTGACCGCTTTACCTGGACAATTTTCCCAAATCAGATTCTTAAGTTTGATAACGAGCGAGATATTAACACAAACACCACAGCATTTTCAAATAGTATGTTGTTTGAGTATAAAGTACATACTCATGCAGTGTTTAAGTTAGCCTGTAGTACCTTTTTCCAAAGATGTTCTGCACTTGTGTTTGCTTTTGACCATTTCCTGTTTCTGCAGCCTGAGACGTCTCTGTATGAGGTGCTCTTCTGGTGGTTACCTGACATTGATGACGATAATGAAGAAGAAGCTGATGAAGGGGAAACCAAACAAGGTCGAGTGAAGAAAAGGGTTCGAGAGAGGTCGCTGAAGGGCCTGAGAGGCAATGGAACACCAGAGAGAAAACTTGTAAAAGGCAGAGAGGGGAAGACAAAAGACAAGAGGGCCAAGAGAGAGAGGGATGAAGAAACTAAGGGAAAGAAAAAGGGAAAACAGGCCAAGCTGAGAGATGTGGAAAACATGGATGAGGAAGAGGAAATAAATGAAGGGGAAGATGAGGTAAAACCCAAGAAGCTACAAAAGGTTATGAAGTCAAAAGCCAGCAAATCTTAAGGCAAACACCACGCTGATGAAACATTTAGTAAAGGAGTACAACGATAGATCTAGTTCTCCATTTGTAATTGTATAATGAGGCCACATCACTTACAACTAATACATGCTGTTGGCTCATTGGCAGCCATTACAAGTGCCAGTCAGAAGAGCAAACCAGTTCTTAGTCTGCCATGTACTTCTTGCTTAGAATATTGAATGATTTGTGGTTTGTATTGTAAAGATGAGACTTAATTGATGAATTGTAAGGGTGCTATTGTAAAATAACTGCTCAACTGGGGCCTCTTTATAGCAATGCTGGATGTTTCAGACTGCCTGGGCAATTGATGTAGTTTTTTTGATAACACTGTAAATACTGTACTTGGAGAAAAAAAAAAAAAAACTTTTGTAACATCTAATTTCTGCTACCTTAACTCCATCACAAAGCATTGGACACATCAATAAAGCTTTCCCTGTGTACTCTTTGAGAAACAAAGAAGTATTGTATTATTCCACAAGCATATATTGTCTTTGTAGCTAAACACATTTTCTTTCCAGCCAAGCACAGAGTACTATCACAAGACACAACTCACTTTTCCACATTCTTTATTATAAAAAAAAGTATATTTAAAGATGAATTGTGGATTGTCAAAGATGTTGTTTAATTCAGAGGGCTCAAAATCTACAATACAGAGGAATCTATTCATACTGGTGCTATTACAGAGCTCACAAAACAATGACCACCTTACAATATCCACACTAGCAGAACACTTAGAATGCATGGCCATGACATGTACACTGCTTAATTCGGAGTAGTACCCCGAGTGTAGATGCTGCCAGAGACAATATTTCAGTATGACAAAATTCCCTTGGCAACTGTGTACAAAACCTAATGAATATGGTCCGTCGGTAAAAAAGCATGTGGATTAACAACGTGTCATCCAGTTTAGAAAGTGTACATTGAAACAGTACACTTGACACAGTCCAATGAAGGGGCACTGTAGTGTAATAGCAACCAAACGATAGGCAAACACAATCAGTTGTTTTGATGGGGCATTCCTCCATGACTGTCAGAAGGGAGCGGGGGTCTCATCAGGGGTGGCATGCCCATCCCGGGGCCACCGTGTTGCATCTGATGATGGTGGTGCATCTGAGGAGGGCCAGGGGCACCAGGTGGCAAAGGGGGCATATGCATCCCCCCTGGGGGTGGAGGGGGCATGGCCTCATTGGGGGGCCGAGGACCTATCCCACTCATCAGCGGAGGGGGGCGCTTTACACCCATCGGGGGTACGGGTCCGCTGGGTGGAGCGAGGGATTTCTCCATCTTGAAGTGGAATTGGAGGAAAAACTGGAAAGATATTGGGGGGGATTAAATGACGTGTACATTCAGTTCAGGATTCTATTAATACTCAAATATCCTTCGGAAGATACAACCATCTATGGGACTGTCAGCACCAGTACCAAACCTGCTTTGTATCTTTGTTCCAGTGGGTCCAGAAGCGACTCTCGGCTTTATCAATCTCTCTGCTTGGCACCTGCAGAAATACAGAACATACAAAACAGGTATGATTTGTCAGTACGAGGCAAAGACAAATTGGAGTGATTGGGGATTCCCTTAGGTCCAAATGAAGACACACACCTTGAAGGCGATGGTCTCATATGGTTCTGCAGCCAGTAGAAGGTACTGCCAACGACGGTCTGGGGGCTCAATGCGCTGCTCGTATGCAGACATGAAGCGATGCCTGGGCCCTATGCCCTCCGCTATCTCTGGGTAATCAATCTAATAAGGGAGGAGAAGGATAGTTACTCAAGGTAACCAGTATGTCCCAAGACTCAGAACAGTAGAAATTGCTTTCCCTCCATTGATCTGACCTTGTCGTATCTCGCTACAACAAGCATTTCGCTACACCCGCAATAACATCTGTTAAACACGTGTATGTGACCAATAACATCTGCTAAACACGTGTATGTGACCAATAACATGTGCTGAACACGTGTATGTGACCAATAACATGTGCTGAACACGTGTATGTGACCAATAACATGTGCTGAACACGTGTATGTGACCAATAACATGTGCTGAACACGTGTATGTGACCAATAACATCTGCTAAACACGTGTATGTGACCAATAACATCTGCTAAACACGTGTATGTGACCAATAACATCTGCTGAACACGTGTATGTGACCAATAACATCTGCTGAACACGTGTATGTGACCAATAACATCTGCTGAACACATGTATGTGACCAATAACATCTGCTGAACACGTATGTGACCAATAACATCTGCTGAACACGTGTATGTGACCAATAACATTTGACCCATGTTAATTATGTCCATGTCTCATTCAGACTCACCTGGAAAAGTAAAGACTGTTGCCCACTCTCTGGATCTCTCTGCTTGGTTACTGTTGACAAGGGAAGTCATATCAGTTCAGCTCCACGATTCTCCACAAAGAATGTAAGAGGGACACTGCGCCACCTTGTGGACTGCCCAACTATTTTTTTTAAACTTTTATCATTTAAGGACTATTTTTGCTCGAGGTTGCAGAAAATGGCATTTATAGCTATTCAAGAATGCAAAAATTGGGGCCACTGCACACCCACCCACACTCAGCAGCACCACCTTGTTAGAAAATCCTGGGGAGAACCCTGACAGTACATAACAGATTGTTCTGCTGTCATTGAATCGTTGATGACTTACTAACATCAAAACACATAACCTACCTTTGTACCCTGGTCGACCAATCTTCACAAATTTCTTGACCTCGACCTTCACCTTTTCGGGGGCTGGCTGGGCAGGGGCTTCTTTTGCTTCTTTGGCTGCTCTTCTCGCTCTGCATTCAACAAAACAGGGAAGTGAGCAACACCAAATATACAAAGTTCTTCAATTATATAAATGTTTTTTTAAGTGGTAATCGATATGTACTTACAAATTGGTCTGATGCTTCTTTCCCTGTGTATGGGCCAGATAGCTGCCCTGTGATGAGAAAACGGTTAAGATCATGAATTCAAATGAACCTTTTGAACTAGGGCTGACCACATTTTGTCGACTGGTCAGTTGTTTGGTCGAAAGTCTGTAGGTCGACCAAGATTTTATAGTCGAGCATTTGCAAATATATATATGCAGTACCGGTCAAAAGTTTGAACACACCTATTTAAGGGTTTTTCTTTATTTTTACTATTTTCTACATTGTAAAATAATAGTAAAGACATCACAACTATGAAAACACATACGGAATCATGTAGTGACCAACAAAAAAAAAGTGTTAAAACAAATCTCAATATATTTTATATTTGAGATTCTTCAAAGTAGCCACCCCCTTTGCCTTGATGACAGCTTTGCTCACTCTTGGCATTCTCTCAACCAGCTTCTTGAGGTAGTCACCTGGAATGCATTTCAACTACCTAATATAAAATGCTACCTAATATAATGTTTACATACCCTACATTATTCATCTCATATGCATACGTATATACTGTATTCTATATCATCTACTGCATCTTTATGTAATACATGTGTCACTAGCCACTTTAACTATGCCACTTTGTTTACATACTCATCTCATATGTATATACTGTACCCAATACCATCTACTGTATCTTGCCTATGCCGCTCTGTACCATCACTCATTCATATATCTTTATGTACATATTCTTTATCCCCTTACACTAGTTTTGGAATTGCTAGCTAGATTTTCTTGTTGGTTATTACTGCATTGTCGGAACTAGAAGCACAAGCATTTCGCTACACTCACATTAACATCTGCTAACCATGTGTATGTGACAAATAAAATTTGATTTGATTTGAACTAACAGGTGTGCCTTGTTAAAAGTTAATTTGTGGAATTTATTTCCTTCTTAATGTTTTTGAGCCAATCAGTTGTGTTGTGACAAGGTAGGGGTGGTATACAGAATATATCCCTATTTGGTAAAAGACCAAGTCAATATTATGGCAAGAACAGCTCAAATAAACAAAGAGAAACGACAGTCCACCATTACTTTAAGACATCTAGGAAAATTAAGACCTTTGAAAGTTATATCCTTCCTGTTTGGTCCTGACTGGGGGTGTCATCCGATGGGGCCACAGTGTCTCCTGACCCCTCCGGTCTCAGCCTCCAGTATTTATGCTGCAGTAGTTTATGTGTCGGGGGGCTAGGGTCAGTTTGTTATATCTGGAGTACTTCTCCTGTCCTATCCGGTGTCCTGTGTGAATTTAAGTGTGCTCTCTCTAATTCTCTCTTTCTTTCTCTCGGAGGACCTGAGCCCTAGGACCATGCCTCAGGAATACCGGGCATGATGACTCCTTGCTGTCCCCAGTCCACCTGGCCGTGCTGCTGCTCCAGTTTCAACTGTTCTGCCTGTGATTATTATTATTTGACCAGCCCCTTTTCCCCACCTTACCGTGTTTAGGAGTAATAAATGACCTGTAAACTGTATTTCTCTCTGCCTCTGTCTTTCCCCACACCAACAATCACATACTTTTTCACTCCACGGGGAGTTGAGATGTAGCAGGGTGTTGCGTTCCCTCCTCCAAGAGGCGTACGTACAGTAGGTGAACGGATGATCTCCACGTGTGGTTCCCACCATGAAGCATAGAGGAGGTGGTGTGATGGTGTGTGGCTGCTTTGCTGGTGACACTGTCTGTGATTTATTTAGAATTCAAGGCACACTTAACCAGCATGGCTACCACAGCATTCTGTAGTGATACGCCATCACATGTGGTTTGCGCTTAGTGGGACTATCATTTGTTTTTCAACAGGACAATCACCCAACACACCTCCAGGCTGTGTAAGGGATATTTAACCAAGAAGGAGAGTGATGGAGTGCTGCATCAGATGACCTGGCCTCCACAATCACCCGACCTGAACACAATTGAGATGGTTTGGGATAAGTTGGACCGCAGAGTGAAGGAAAATAAGCCATCAAGTGCTCAGCATATGTATCAACTCCTTCAAGACTATTGTAAAAGCATTCCAGGTGAAGCTGGTTGAGAGAATGCCAAGAGTGTGTAAAGCTGTCCTCAATGCAAAGAGTAGCTACATTGATGAATCTAAAATATATTTTGATTTGTTTAACACTTTTTTGGTTACTATATGATTACATGTGTTATTTCATCGTTTTGATGTCTTCACTGTTATTCTACAATGTAGAAAATAGTAAAAATAAAGAAAAACCCTTGAATGAGTAGACGTGTGCAAACTTCTGACCTGTCATCCATGACTGTCTCAGTGGACTAATCCATTGCGGAGGACACGGGGATGGCACAACAGTATTACCAGTAGTAAATGCATCGGTAATTACCATCATTTCTAGTCCACAATGTTTGTTTGGATACGTTAATTTATGTCAATGCACTCAATATATTATTACATTCTTTTAGGGTTCTCATGGTCAGAGTGGACACATTGTTTGTAGACTGCACAACCTAGGCTACACTTGTAGGAAACAAGTTTTGGCTCCTGTCAATGTTGAGTAAGGACACAAATCTGATTATGCAAAGAATTAGGCCTAGGCTACCCGGACATTTCTGGGGGGAATGGCCCTAGCCCTCACCCTCTGATCCAACAGGTCCCAGACGTGCTCAATAGGATTGAGATCTGGGATGGTCGCTGGCCATGGCAGAACATTGACATTCCTGTCTTGCAGGAAATTACACAAAGAACGAGCAGTATGGCTGGTGGCATTGCTGGAGGGTCATGTCAGGAGGAGCCTGCAGGAAATGTACTACATGAGGGAGGATAATGTCTTCCCTGTAACTCACAGCGTTGAGATTGCCTGCAATGACAACAAGCTCAGTCCGATGATGCTGTGACACACCGCCCCAGACCATGACGGACTCTCCACCTTAAAAATCGATCCTGCTCCAGAGTACAGGCCTCGGTGTAACGCTCATTCCTTCGACGATAAACGGGAATCCAACCATCATCCCTGGTGAGACAAAACCACGACTTGTCAGTGAAGAGCACTTTTTGCCAGACCTGTCTGATCCAGCGACGGTGGATTTGTGCCCATAGGCGGCGTTGTTGCCGGTGATGTTGCCGGATCTGACTTACAACAGGAACGCACAATCCCTCCATCAGTGCTGAGAGAGGCTGGACTGAGGGCTTGTAGGCCTGTTGTAACTTGGGCAGTTGTTGTTGCCATCCTGTACCTGTCCCACAGGTGTGATGTTCGGATGTACCGATCCTGTGCAGGTGTTGTTACGGTCAGCTGTCCGTCCTGTAGCGCTGTCTTAGGCGTCTCACAGTAAGGACAATGCAATGTATTGCCCTAGCCACATCTGCAGTCCTCATGCCTCCTTGCAGCATGCCTAAGGCACGTTCACGCAGATGAGCAGGGAACCCTGGGCAACTTTCTATTGGTGTTTTTCAGATCAGAGTCAGAAGAAAGGCCTCTTTAGTGTCCTACGTTTTCATAACTGTGACCTTAATTGCCTACCATCTGTAAGCTGTTAGTGTCTTAACGACAATTCCACAGGTGCATCTTCATTAATTGTTTACGGCTCATTGAACAAGCAACGGAACCAGTGTGTAAACCCTTTACAATGAAGATCTGTGATGTTATTTGGATTTTTACAGGGTCCTGAAAAGGGGACGTTAATTTTTTTGCTGAGTTTAGTTCCTCAAAGTAGCCTATTTTTAAAAAATCATTCCTGCTTTATTTCGATAACCACTCAGCTTGAAAGAGAGGGAAAAAATTTAATTCTCTTATCCGGTGGAAACATCATAAAATAGGCCTACCTGATTACTTCTTATCCCTTGCGCAAATAGCCTACAGCTATGTCTGTCCGAAACTTACTGGAGCTGGAAACTCTGAAGGCCCAGAATATTTGAGACAATGTTGCAAGTTTGCTAGAGTGAGCTTCAGGCCAGACCCAAGTTAATAGTTGACACAATGTTTCAAGTTCCTTGCAGACAGGCCATGCATAGCCAATGCAATATATAGGATATTTATAAGGATATTTTCTATCTGCAGGCTGCAATGTTTTTATTTGTAGGCCATTTTTCTTTTACATAGTTGGCAACGGCAATAGAACTTACTTTTAGAATTTTGATTAACCGCAATCATTTTGCGATACGAAGACTTAAATTAAATTAAACTGTTCCACGAAAATCATAACTGGCACGCGGATCGGTAGAAATGGTAAGATATATTGGCACTCCAAATGGAAATGGTTGCCACCTCCTGGTGTAACCTCTTAGGAGCATAACAACAGAATCTGCGAAGGCCAGCAGCAGCGGAGGAAGAGGGTCGGGAACAGTTTTTCTTCTTGTTAGGCTATCTTGATCTCTGGCTCCCTCAAATCATTTGTGTCTTAATAATTTAAATCAATGTGCTAAAAGCATCAGACAAGCTCAGTAGCCTACATATAGTTGATTTTATTAAAACACATACAGTGAGGGAAAAAAGTATTTGATCCCCTGCTGATTTTGTACGTTTGCCCACTGACAAAGAAATGATCCGTCTATAATTTTAATGGTGGGTTTATTTGAACAGTGAGAGACAGAATAACAACAACAAAATCCAGAAAAACACATGTCAGAAATGTTATAAATTGATTTGGATTTTAATGAGGGAAATAAGTATTTGACCCCCTCTCAATCAGAAAGATTTCTGGCTCCCAGGTGTCTTTTATACAGGTAACGAGCTGAGATTAGGAGCACACTCTTAAAGGGAGTACTCCTAATCTCAGCTTGTTACCTGTATAAAAGACACCTGTCCACATAAGCAATCAATCAATCAAGATTCCAAACAAATCTCCATCCAGGCTCCATGCAAGATCTCACCTCGTGGAGTTGCAATGATCATGAGAACGGTGAGGAATCAGCCCAGAACTACGCGGGAGGATATTGTCAATGATCTCAAGGCAGCTGGGACCATAGTCACCAAGAAAACAGTTGGCAACACACTGCGCCGTGAAGGACTGAAATCCTGCAGTGCCCGCAAGGTCCCCCTGCTCAAGAAAGCACATACATGCCTGTCTGATGTTTGCCAATGAACATCTGAATGATTCAGAGGACAACTGGGTGAAAGTGTTGTGGTCAGATGAAACCAAAATGGAGCTCTTTGGCATCAACTCAACTCACCATGTTTGGAGGAGGAGGAATGCTAACTATGACCAAGAACACCATCCCCACCGTCAAACATGGAGGTGGAAACATTATGCTTTGGGGTGTTTTTCTGCTAAGGGGACAGGACAACTTCACCCCATCAAAGGGACGATGGATGGGGCCTGTACCGTCAAATCTTGGGTGAGAAGCTCCTTCCCTCAGCCAGGGCATTGAAAATGGGTCGTGGATGGGTATTCCAGCATGACAATGACCCAAAACACACAGCCAAGGCAACAAAGGAGTGGCTCAAGAAGAAGCACATTAAGGTCCTGGAGTGGCCTAGCCAGTCTCCAGACCTTAATCCCATAGAAAATCTGTGGAGGGAGCTGAAGGTTTGAGTTACCAAATGTCAGCCTCGAAACCTTAATGACTTGGAGAAGATCTGCAAAGAGGAGTGGGACAAAATCCCTCCTGAGATGTGTGCAAACCTGGTGGCCAACTACAAGAAACGTCTGACCTCTGATTGCCAACAAGGGTTTTGCCACCAAGTAAGTCATGTTTTGCAGAGGGGTCATACTTATTTCCCTCATTAAAATGCAAATCAATTCATAACATTTTTGACATGCATTTATCTGGATTGTTTTGTTGTTATTCTGTCTCACTGTTCAAATAAACCTACCATTAAAATTATGGACTGATCATTTTTGTCAGTGGGCAAACGTACAAAATCAGCAGGGGATCAAGTACCTTTTGTAGGAAAACTAAATGTTTTAATGTTGACCAATCGATTGAACAGACGACTCTAGGTTAACCAAGGATTATTTTTTTTATTTTTTTGGGGGGGGGGGGGGCCTAAATGTATCATCATATAAAGAGGAGTTATGGTGTGTTAAAATTAGCACTTTCTTACCTCATTGTTGTGTAGTGTCAGACACAGCTTACACTCATAAGATCCCAAATGGTTCTTCATGAAATAGGGGTCCTTGTTGATGTCGATGGTCTCCAGGGCCAGCTGGCGGAGCCGCTCTCGCCTATCTCGGTTGCTCTCCGAGGAGGACGCCACGCCACCGCTCCCCGTCTTGCCCCCAGCTCTGTGTTGGAAATCCATCTTTGCGGGGCGATGGATTCACTCACCTTCAAACCTCCTCCTGCTGATAGGCAGCTGGTCAAATAGTCTGAAATGTCTTCAGACTGGAGAAACATACAGGAAGAATATTGTCAATGTTATGTTTGTAACAAACACTAGCAAAATAAATAAGATTGATTAGATCAATTCCACAACTAATCTGCACTGTGGCATAGAAGGTGGAAACTACTTAACTAGCTAGCCATCTCTGTGGCTGTGATTGGCAATTGCCAATCTAACCTCCACCATTGGAGAACACGTAAAATATATTCATATGATGCATTTGCAGAACAACTGAAACAACGTAACGTTACCTAGCCAATAGATTAGCGTGCGACTAACTAGCTGGCTATTTATCCAATACTAACTAGTTACATTATCCATTTGCAAACATAACTACATCATTGGCTAACTTAACGTTACTACATCAAAAGCACTGCATGTATTAACTAAATCAAATGAGTTACATCTAATCTACGTTACTGGGTTTTGGTGCGCATGTTAGCTAAAGTAGCTTTGTTGAGCTAACCGGCAAAGTAGCTCAACATAATGACGATTTTAACTTTAAACGAACAAAACGGGGCACCTTTTCATATCTGGTTGCCGTATATTCCGTAAAATAAATACATTACCCTAGCTAATACCACATTTACCAGATAATTACTAGTTGTAAAACTCACCAATTAATTTACGTTTCGATCACGCTGTTCACAAGTTAAACATTCATGCGCACGCGTGAACGTCACTTTTGTACGTTTGTATATCTTTATTGACAAACGTACAGAAAACACAATTTGACGATGTCAAATGCGGTCTTTCTTTAGCTTTACTGTACGAACTAGATTAACAAAAACATCAATATCTTAATTACTCCCCTCCCTAAAATTTGAGACATCCCTTTGGCCATAATTTATAGCCTATAATGTTCAAATGCGTATCAGTCCAACCACAAAATGTCCTCACACGGTCACCATACTACGAAAGCAAGTGTGACATATAAAGGAGTGTCCAAGTTTCTTTTTTTTCTAGGGACGTAGCTAGGCTAGTATCGGACACTTCGACCGCAGTGTTTAACCAACACATTTCATGACGCTTTGTTAGTTAGGCAGCGAGTAGTTGAAAGTAAGTGCACTTCTTCTGACAGCAGCAGCAGGAGGCGGCTTGAGGAACTAGCTGAAACGAGTTTACCCGCATGAAACTACCGCAGTGAGGCGTGTAACGATGTATATTACCAACACTGACATTTTGACAGAATAGCAAGCTAGGCTAGGTTGCCCTCAGCCATAAGGACATGGCTCTTTTTAGCTGAGAGTGTTGTTGACCAAAGATTTGTATAATTAACGGTCAACCCTGTGCTGCATTTGTGAACCGCCTCAGGATGCGTTTCAATGAGAAGGAACTAATTTCGTTGAGTCGCCAACCATCTGAGAGGGCGGCGGAACTTGGCATGCGAGGACCGAAGAAAGGAGATGGTATGACTAATCCGAGTGGGATCACTATCATTATCACTGATGTCCAACACCTAACGTTAGTCTAGATCTTAGCTACTCTAACTTGCCGGTTAGCAATTGTTACTCATTCATTGGAAGGCTACTGTAATGTCAAATTGATGGCATGATCAGGAAGACATTTGCTCATTCATTTGTTCTCATCTGTTATGCCAGTTGTGAAGAGGAGGTTGGTGAAGCTGGTGGTTAATTTCCTGTTCTACTTCCGAACTGATGAGGAGGAGGTAGGAAGAGTCACCACCACCATCTTATGTCTGTCTCTGACTGTATGGGGACTGGGCAAGTGACAGTGGGTGTGTTTTTTTTTTTCTCTCCTTGACAGCCTCAAGGTGCCTTGTTGCTAGAGCAGTGCCGGGTAGAAAGAGAGGACAGCCTTGCCTTCTCTATCAGTGAGTCCAAAACTGATCTCCTCTGCATTCATTGTTTGGTTGGCTGTGACCCACTTTTGTTTGACTTTTTTTGTAATTTAGCAGATGCTCTTATCCAGAATAAACATTGCTAGAGTGCTCAACTAGAAAAGGAAAACCAAAGTCCTTTTTAAGCTTTAGTCACTGTACAAAAACATTGTGGGAACTGCTGTCCTAAGGAACCAATCTTCTCTCAGCTTTCCTAGATGAGGCAGAGAGGAAGTACCTGTTTGAGTGTGACTCCCAGGAGCAGTGTCAGGAGTGGATTGACTCCATCATCAAGGCCAGGTAATATAGGACTGCCCCATTTCACTTGTCTATTAGTGCAGAGGGTACAGCTACAGAAGCTCTTCAGGGCCAGGGTGGGTGACTATTTTTGCATGACTCATCCTAGTTGCCACTCTGTTCCTCATCTGTCCTACAGTTATGAGTTCATGAGGAAGAACTTGATCTTCTATCGCACAGAGATCCACCGGCTGACCGGCAAGGTAAGGCAGACGGACCTGTTATCTGGATGGTCTCTTCTAACCATAGACTTAACAAAGTAACTCTACACAACCTGAATACACACTGATTACCTTCTCCTAGGACCCTCTGGAGCAGTATGGTATTGAAGATGAGACGCGCTTCCAGGTCACTAGTGGCCTACAGCTCATGCCTAAAGACATTTAAGATGTACTGTAGCCCCCGCCTACCTATGATGGACTTCTCATCACACCAACCACATCCCTTAGCATCTCAATATTATAGTGGTATTTTCTTGCTCAAGAGTCCAACCTAGGTAAATGGGGAAAGCCTCTTATATTTTAGATTGTTTGTTGTAATGATATGGCCTCCTATATCCACGTACTGTGCAACTGTTTCACGGGCTACTGCAGTGATATTCAAAGTTTTTTTTTTTACTCAATTTTATTCCCAGCAGAATTTCTGGGGACCTTTTTTTTTTTTTTTCCTACAATATTAACTTCAACCCTTCTGTCACCTGCTGTACATTTAGTCATTTCACTCATTGAGTTGGCTGGCTGTGTGATTCTCATTTTCTATATGTGTAAATATGTTTTTTTTACTATGGTTTTCTAGTGTAAGAAGTTGTATTCTTAGTACAATGTGATGACTGTAAAGCTGTCAGCCATTGAATGTGCAGAGGTTTTTGACTTCTTGAACCCCCCAGTGAATGAGACTGAAATGATGTACAGGCTGCACTTTTATCCAACCCACTTATTTTTTCACTTCATGTTCTTGTATGTCATGTGTTTAGCCAGATTGGCAATACCTTTTGAGCTTGACCAATATTCCACGACAGTTGATCTTATTGGTGTTAGTTATGATTACTAATCTTATTTGTACTTTAGACCAATGTTTTTAGTTTTCATGATACTTTTGCACATGTTTGTCTCTCTCTGTAACAAATACTTGTCATGACTAGTTTAAGAATTGCACTCATCTACCTTCTTACCTGCCTACTTTTAAAGCTATTTTACACCAGTTAATCTGTTTAACACTTTAATTCAAATTGAGGACTACTGTTATTTAAATGTGAAACTGACAATGTCGTCCTCAAACTCCTTTATCCACAATTAAAGTCTGACTTGGAATAGAGCAGCAGTGATCCTACAATGGTAACAATGCATGTTACTTTTCTCCAGACTACAATTTCCTCAACACTGCATCACTGTTCTGGGACACTATCAATGGATTTGCAGAATGTCCTTCCAATAATGACAATGCTTTGATTATGTATGTTGAATGTTTCTGTTGCGTTACTTTGGCACGTTGAGTGTGTGCCGTGTGGTTAAACCTAAAGCCTGTTTATGCTTTTACTTCAAGTAATACAATTTAAATTTCACTGTCATACTTCAATACCACCAAGTATGAGTTCTATCATTTTTTGAATAAAGTCAGCTTTTAAAGACTTCACCTTTTTTGTGAGTGAGCTTGTTTTATTCCAAGCTTAATCAATGTAGAAGTCAAAATGTAGTGTAAAAATGGTCTCCCTGTCACCAGTTGCTCTATTGCTCACACTGTGTCAAACAACTTCTGTCTAGTGCATAGAGACCGGATGCCCCTGATTTCCAACGACAGTCCCTGAGTCTGCTGGCCTGTCCCTGACAAGAGCTGTCTCAAATGTTCCTGATTATTCTTCAAATAAAAAAGCGAAGATTTAGGCTGATATTTCAATCAAATGCTATATTGCTGGTGACACCTTAATTGGGGAGGACTGGCTAGAAAGGGATAAATGGAATGCAGCACTCCACCATTCAGGCCATTGTGGTAGAGTGGCCAGAAGGCAGTAAAAGGCCACTGACAGCCCGCTTGGAGATTGCTAAAGGACTCTGACCATGAGAGACAAGATTCTCTGGTCTGCTGAAACCAAGATTGAACTCTTTGGCCTGAATGCCAAGTGTCATGCCTGGAGGAAACCTGGCACCATCCCACTGGTGCAGCACTGATGTTTTCCAGTGACTGGGAGACTAGTCAGGATCGAGGGAAAGATGTGCAAAGTACAGAGATCCTTGATGACAACCTGCTCAGGACCTCAGACTGGGGCAGAGGTTCACCTTCCAACAGGACAACCGCACAAAGCCAAGTCAAAACAGGAGTGGCTTCAGGACAAGTCTCTGAACGTCCTTGAGGTTCCCATCCAGAGCCCGGACTTGAACCAGATTGAACATATCTGGAGAGACCTGAAAATAGCTGTGCAGCAATGCTCCCCATCCAACCTGACAGAGCTTGAGAGGATCTGCAGAGAAGACTGGGAGAAACTCAGCAAATACAGGTGTGTCAATCTTGTAACATCACCCAAGAAGACTCTAGGCTGTAAACGCTGCCAAAGGTGCTTCAAAGTACTGAGTAAAGTGTCTGAACACTTCTCTAAATGTGATCCTTCGGGGTATTTGTTTTAATACATTTGCAAACATTTCTACAAACCTGTTTTTGCTTTGTCATTATGGGGTACTGTGTGTAGATGAGGAAAAAAACAATTCAATCCATTTTAGAATAAGGCTGTAAAGCAACCAAATGAAAGTATTCACACCCTTTCTCCCCCAAAAAATATTCTTACAGCCTGAATTTTAAATGGTTTAAATTTAGATTTTTTTTTGTCACTGGCCTACACACAATAATGTCAAAGTGGAATTATGTTTTTTTGAGTTTTGACTCAATATTAAAAAATGAAAAGCTGAAATGTCTTGAGTCAATAAGTATTCAACCCCTTTGTTATGACAAGCCTAAAGTTCAGGAGTAAAAATTTGCATAAGTTGCATAGACTCACTTTGTGTCAATAATAGTGTTTAACGTGTTTTTTTGAATGACTACCTCTCTGTACCCCACACACACAATTATCTGTAAAGCCCCTCAGTCGAGCAGTGAATTTCAAACACAGATTCAACCACCAAAAGCAGACATTGAATATCCCTTTCAGCATGGTTAAGTTATGAATTCACCTTCAGATGGTGTATCAATAAACCCAGTCACTAACTCAGTTGCTGGAGAGGAAAGAAACTGCTCAGGGATTTCACAATGAGGCCAATGGTGACTTTAAAACAGTCACATAGTTGAATGGCTCTGATAGGAGAACACTGAAGATGGATCACCAACATTGTAGTTATTCCATAATACTAACCTAATTGACAGAGTGAAAAGAAGGAAGCCTGTACAGAATAAAAATATTCAAAAACATGCATCCTGTTAGCAAAAAGGCACCAAAGTAATAATGCAAAAAGTGTGGCAAAGCAACTCCCTTTTTGTTCTGAATACAAAGTGTAATGTTTGGGGCAAATCCAATACAACACATTATTGACTCAAGACATTTCAGCTTTTCATTTGTAATTAATTTGTATTCAGTGATAAAAACATAATTCCACTTTGACATTATGGGGTATTGTGTGCAGGCCAGTGACACAAAATCTACATTCAATACATTTGAAATTCTGGCAGTAACTCAACAAAATGTGAAAAAAGTAAAGGGGTATGAATACTTTCTGAAGGCACTATATCATTGGGTCCTACATTTCAGCACTACGAGACAGGGCTCATTCGTTACTGTATTACAATAAAGCAGCTACCAGAATGACCACTAGCGACAAAGCTTTCACTAGCGACAAAGCCCGTTTTTTGGTGAATTCACTCACCTGTTCACAAATTCGGACTCCATTTTCCCTGTACAACATGTAATGGATATAATGAAAAATGTGAATTTGTCTTTTTCTCTCACTTTGTGACATCAGGGCTGGCAACATTGCAGAATGTGAAACTGAAAGAGACTCTGTTTCCATTTAGCCTACTGCCAGTTAAATCTTGCCCGAAAAATAATTGTGCCTTTTGTACGTGTCTTCTAACAGAGGTATTTTTCCAACAAACAAACAGGGGTTCCAGTGACACATTGTGGACAGAGTAACTGCTCCTTTCTGCTGTTCCTCCACCGTGCTCTGTAACCCACACCCTACTCAATTATTGACACAAGCGATCTCATTAAGTTTAAAAGAGTGGCCTCCTCAGAGCACCAGAGAGAGGGATAATGACAGAGAGAGAACATGTAGTTTTTTCCCTGTCCTGATGTGTGCCATTGTGTTTTTTGTTGTTGTTGCATACTTGCAGTTGTCTGTGTGTCTATCTTTGTGTGAAATAGAGAGAATTTGGCAGGGCGGTACATGTAGTATGAATACAAACAGAGACAGTACCAGCTAGGCTACTGCCCACACAATTGGCAAACAGTTGGAGTTCAAAGTTCGCAGGCTGGTCTTAGAAGATGAGACACCTCATGATAACAACAGCGTCAGCCAGGGCATTGAATCGTAGCCCAGGGTGCGACCAGAAATAACCCTGTTAAGACACTGTGCCCTACAGTTGAGGTTTAGACTGTGGTTGGTCTCTCTGTCTTGTTACCATTCAGGAAGGGACTTTCCCAGAGGACAGTTGTTGAATTCCTTCTTTGAAGGTACCCCAATGGGCACAGATGTCAGGTCAACATCTAGTTTTGATTTACGTTTGATTGAGTTGTCAACTAACGTGATTTCAAGGTAAAATCAATGGAAAATGTTAACCATGTCATTGGATTTAGGTAAAACATTTGGTGAAAATAATAATATTCCTGAAATTCCTTTACATTGATGACTTTTTGAAAATCCAATCACTTCTTGCACTTTGATTTAACGTCATCATGGCCAGCACAGACTGAAATAAGACATGTTGTTATTCCACATTTTATATTCTATGGGAGTTATTGGAAGAACGACTTGGGAGCATTCACTAGGTTTGAACTAGTTGAGAACACCAATTGGCTAACAGCTAACTAAACTCATCAAAAAAAGAAACGTCCTCTCACTGGCAACTGCGTTTCTTTAAATATAAATATATGTAAATATTTGTATGAACATAACAAGATTCAACAACTGAGACATAAACTGAACAAGTTCCACAGACATGTGACTAACAGAAATTGAATAATGTGTCCCTGAACAAAGGGGGGTCAAAATCAAAAGTAACAGTCAGTATCTGGGTTGGCCACCAGCTGCATTAAGTACTGCAGTGCATCTCCTTCTCATGGACTGCACCAGATGTGCCAGTTGTTACTGTGAGATATAAGGCACCTACAAGTTTCCGGACATTTCTGGGGGAAATGGCCCTAGCCCTCACCCTCTGATCCAACAGGTCCCAGACGTGCTCAATGGGATTGAGATCCGAGCTCTTCACTGGCCATGGCAGAACACTGACATTCCTGTCTTGCAGGAAATCACGCACAGAACGAGCAGTATGGCTGGTGGCATTGTCATGCTGGAGGGTCATGTCAGGATGAGCCTGCAGGAATGGTATCACATGAGGGAGGAGGATGTCTTCCCTGTAACACACAGCGTTGAGATGGCCTGCAATGACAACAAGCTCAGTCCGATGATGCTGTGACACACAGCCCCAGACCATGACGGACCCTCCACCTCCAATTTAATCCCGCTCCAGAGTACAGGCCTCGGTGTAACGCTCATTAGTCGACGATAAACATGAATCCGACCATCACCCCTGGTGAGACAAAACCGTGACTCGTCAGTGAAGAGCACTTTTTGCCAGTCCTGTCTGGTCCAGCGATGGTGGGTTTGTGCCTATAGGCGACATTGTTGCCGGTGATGTCTGGTGAGGACCTGCCTTACAACAGGCCTACAAGCCCTCAGTCCAGCCTCTCTCTGTCTATTTCGGACAGTCTGAGCACTGATGGAGGGTTTGTGCGTTCCTGGTGTAACTCGGGCAGTTGTTGTTGCCATCCTGTAGCTGTCCCGCAGGTGTGATGTTCGGATGTACCGATCCTGTCCAGGTGTTGCGAGGACGATCAGCTGTCTGTCCTGTCTCCTTGTAGCGCTGTTTTAGGCGCCTCACAGTACGGATATTGCAATTTATTGCCCTGGCCACATCTGCAGTCTTCATGCCTCCTTGCAGCATGCCTAAGGCACATTCTCGCGAGCAGGGACCCTGGGCATCTTTCTTTTAGTGCTTTTCAGAGTCAGTAGAAAGGCCTCTTTAGTGTCCTAAGTTTTCATAATTGTGACCTTAATTGCCTAAACGTCTGTCGGTAAACTGTTAGTGTCTTAACGACCGTTCCACATGTGCATGTTCATTAATTCATTGAACAAGCATGGGAAACAGTGTTTAAACCCTTTACAATAAAGATTTGTGAAGTTATTTGGATTTTTACAAATTATCAGTTGAAGACAGGGTCCTGAAAAAGGGACGTTTATTTTTTGCTGAGTTTTGCTACGTCACCAGCTAACGTACTACAAAAAAATCCCCTTTTCCACATTTTGTTACGTTACAGCCTTATTCTAAAATAGATGAAATATTTGATTTTATCAATCTACACACAATACCCTATAATGACAAAGACAAAGCAAAAGCAGGTTTGTATACATTATTCAGACCCTTTGCTATGAGACTCAAAATTGAGCTCAGGTCCACCTGTGGTAAATTCAATTGATTGGACATGATTTGGAAAGGCACACACCTGTCTATATAAGGTCTCACAGTTGACAGTGCATGTCAGAGCAAAAACCAAGCTATAAGGTTGAAGGAATTGTCCGTAGAGCTCCGAGACAGGATTGTGTTGGGTACAGATCTGTGGCCAGACGGAAACCGCTCCTCAGTAAAAGGCACATTACGGCTCGCTTGGAGTTTGCCAAAAGGCTCTCAGACCATGAGAAACAAGATTCTCTGGTTTGATGAAACCAAGATTGAACTCATTGGCCTGAATGCCAAGAGTCACATCTGGAGAAAACCTGGCACCATCCCTATGGTGAAGCATGGTGGTGGCAGCATCATGCTGTATGAAAGTTTTTCAGCGGCAGGGATTGGGAGACCAGTCAGGATCGAGGGAAAGATGAACGGAGCAAGTACAGAGATCCTTGATGAAAACCTGCTCAAGAGCACTCAGGATCTCAGACTGGGTCAAGGTTCACCTTCCAACAGGACATTGTCTTGGCTATGTGCTTAGGGTCAATGCAGGAGTGGCTTCGGGACAAGTCTCTGAATGTCCTTGAGTGGCAGAGCCCGGACTTGAACACGATAAAACATCTCTGGAGGGACCTGAAAATAGCTGTGCAGCGACGCTCCCCATCCAACCTGACAGCTTGAGAGGATCTGCACAGAACAATGGGAGAAACTCCCCAAATACAGGTGTGCCAAGCTTGTAGCATCATACCGAAGGAGACTCAAGGCTGTAATCGCTGCCAAAGGTACTTCAACACAGTACTGAGTAAAGAGTCTGAATACTTATGTAAATGTGGTATTTCAGTTTTTTTTTTTTCAAACATTTGCAAAAATATCTAAACCTGTTTTTGCTTTTTTTCATTACAAAACAATTTTAGAATAAGGCTGTAGCGTAACAAAATGTGGAAAATGTCAAGGGGAATACTTTCCGAATGCATTGTATGTAAATGAGAAATTTCTGTATTTCCTTTTCACTAAATTATCCTAAAATGCATAGAAACATGTTTTCCCTTTGTCATTATGGGGTATTGTGTGTGGATGTGTGAGAAAGAACACTCAAATTTGATCCATTTTGAATTCAGGCTTTTAAACAACAAAATGTGGAATAAGACAAGGGGTATGAATACTGTGTGAAGGCACTGTAGCTCAGGTGAAGACAGGGCTCATAAGTGATTGTAATGAACTCCCATGAGGGGTACTGAAGGAGCCTTGGGGTGCACCTTTTAACTAACTACGATACTAGAGGGTGTGCCCTGATGTTGCACCTGCAATCTGGTTATGACCCATAGAGATGGCTGCCATATACACGTTCAATGTAGATGGGGCCTTTCCTGAAGCCATGAGCTCATGGAGGAAAGTGAAAATGACAAATTGGACAGGAAGGTGACATTTCTGCATGGTCGTCACAACACTTCCTGAACACATTTCACTTGCAGGAATACAGGGATCGCATAGAGCAGGCATCATCTAGATTTAGCCGCTGGCCGTTTCCTTCATGAGTGGATGGTCAGGGAGCGGAAACATAATTACAAATCATGTGTAGACTGCAAATTGACCGCAAGAATCCCAAACAGATATGTGACTAAAACAGAATTGTTTCAAACCTTGCTTACCTTTGTATATACTGAACAAAAATATATTTCAATGATTTTACTGAGTTACAGCTCATATAAGGAAATCAGTCAATTGAAATAAATAAATTAGGTCCTAATCTATGGATTTCACATGACTGAGCAGGGGTGCAGCCATGGGTGGGCATAGGCACATCCATTGGGGAGCCAGGCCCACCCAATAAGAATGAGTTTTTCCCCACAAAAGGGATTTATTACAGACAGAAATACTCAGTTTCATCATCTGTCCGGGTTGCTGGTCTCAGACGATCCTGCAGGTAAAGAAGCCGGATGTGGAGTTCCTGGGCTAGTGTGGTTACACGTGGTCTGCTGTTGTGAGGCCGGTTGGATGTACTGCCAAATTCTCTAAAATGACTTTGGAGGTGGCTTATGGTAGAGAAATTAACATAAAATTATCTGGCAACAGCTTTGGTGGACATTCCTGGAGTCAGCATGCCAATTGCATGCTCCCTCAAAACTTGAGACATCTGTGGCATTGTGTTGTGTGACAAAACTACACATTGTAGAGTGGCCTTTTATTGTCCCCAGCACAAGATGCACCTGTGTGTTGATCATGCTGTTTAATCAGCTTCTTGATATGCCACACCTGTCAGGTTGATGGATTATCTTGGAAAATGAAAAATGCTCACTAACAGGGATGTAAACAAATTTGTGCACAACATTTGAGAGAAATACGCTTTTTGTTCTTATGAAACATTTCTGGGATCTTTTATTTCAGCTCATGAAACATGGGACCAAGACTTCACATGTCATTTATATTTTTCTTCAGTATATATGATCACATCTCTATTAGGCTTTGGGAACAGATTCAAAAATGTAAATCAATTGGAGCCGATTTCCTGGTGTTTTTAAAGTATTTTATGTCCAACAATTATTTATTTTTTTGCCCAGAAAAATTGGGGGGCCAAATAAAACCATCCGAGGGCCAAATTTGGAGGGCAATCCTGGAGCTACAAGGCAGTCACATTCAGGGGCCACACCCACAACTTCAGTATGCTGGGTTTGCCAAAGCTTGCCATTCACTTGTGACAGGTTCGCCCGAAGAGGGAGTTCCTATGGTTGAGAGCTGTACAAGGTCTGAAAACCAGTGATGTTGTGGCCAATGTGGAGCAACAAGTAGAACTGATGCGCTCTCAAGACTAATGTTCCTCAATACTTGAGGGAGCAAGGGAATTGGTGGAAGTGCATACAGCAGCCATCTGTGTGATAGGGCATCGACCCTGAGTGGGCCTGCTGGACTCTTTATTGAAAACCACATAGGACAACGGGTTGAGTCTTGCGATGCGAGCAGACAGCGATGGCCCTTCCGAATCGAGCCTAGATCATCTTCATTACTGTAGGATGTGTCCTCCAGTCTGAAGGAAGAGGGCCTCCTCTGGAGAGAAGGTCTGCTGCCTGATTCTCCAACCCCGGTGGGTGTATTTCTCTGAGGGATGTAAGGTGTCTGCTTGCCCAAAGCAGTAGCTCACTTTCTACCTGGTGCAGTTAAATTATTTATATTAGGGATGCACCAATATGACATTTTTGGCCGATACCGATATGTGATATTTTCCTTTCCCCCAAAAAACAATACCGCTAACCGATATTTAACATTTTTGCAGCCTTTTAAGCATTCTAGTACAGTTAAATAGTTAACACACACATACAGTGAGGCAAAAAAGTATTTAGTCAGCCACCAATTGTGCAAGTTCTCCCACATAAAAAGATGAGAGAGGCCTGTAATTTTCATCATAGGTACACTTCAACTATGACAGACAAAATGGAGAAAAAAAATCCAGAAAATCACATTGTAGGACTTTTTTATGAATTTATTTGCAAATTATGGTGGAAAATAAGTATTTGGTCACCTACAAACAAGCAAGATTTCTGGCTCTCACAGACCTGTAACTTCTTCTTTAAGAGGCTCCTCTGTCCTCCACTCGTTACCTGTATTAATGGCACCTGTTTGAACTTGTTATCAGTAAAAAAGACACGTGTCCACAACCTCAAACAGTCACACTCCAAACTTCACTATGGCCAAGACCAAAGAGCTGTCAAAGGACACCAGAAACAAAATTGTAGACCTGCACCAGGCTGGGAAGACTGAATCTGCAATAGGTAAGCAGCTTGGTTTGAAGAAATCAACTGTGGGAGCAATTATTAGGAAATGGAAGACATACAAGACCACTGATAATCTCCCTCGATCACAAGAACGGTGAGCAAAAATCCCAGAACCACACAGAGGGAACTAGTGAATGACCTGCAGAGAGCTGGGACCAAAGTAACAAAGCCTACCATCAGTAACACACTACGCCGCCAGGGACTCAAATCCTGCAGTGCCAGACGTGTCCCCCTGCTTAAGCCAGTACATGTCCAGGCCCGTCTGAAGTTTGCTAGAGAGCATTTGGATGATCCAGAAGAAGATTGGGAGAATGTCATATGGTCAGATGAAACCAAAATATAACTTTTTGGTAAAAACTCAACTCGTCGTGTTTGGAGGACAAAGAATGCTGAGTTGCATCCAAAGAACACCATACCTACTGTGAAGCAGGGGGTGGAAACATCATGCTTTGGGGATGTTTTTCTGCAAAGGGACCAGGACGACTGAGCCGTGTAAAGGAAAGAATGAATGGTGCCATATATCGTGAGATTTTGAGTGAAAACCTCCTTCCATCAGCAAGGGCATTGAAGATGAAACGTGGCTGGGTCTTTCAGCATGACAATGATCCCAAACACACCGCCCGGGCAACAAAGGAGTGACTTCGTAAGAAGCATTTCAAACATACCTTGTTCAGTCTCCTCAGGACTTTGAATGGCCCCACAAACTGCGGGCCCAGCTTCCGGCAGGGCAGGTTTCGGGTCAAGAGCCAGACGCGGTCCCCCGGTGCAAACACCGGGGCCTCACTGTGGTTGTGATCTGCGCAGGTTTTCTGGCGCCTCACGGCCCGAAGGTGCACGTGAGCGGCGTCCCAGGTCTCCTCAGCGCGCCTAAACCAGTCATCCACTGCAGGAGCCTCGATCTGGCTCTGATGCCAAGGCGCGAGGACCGGCTGGTACCCCAGTACGCACTGGAAGTGGGAGAGGTTAGTGGAGGAGTGGCGGAGTGGCGGAGCGAGTTCTGGGTCATCTCTGCCCAGAGCACGAACGTTTTCCACTCCCCCGGCCGGTCCGGGCAATAGGACCGCAGACACCTACCCACATCCTGGTTCACTTTCTCCATCTGCCCGTTACTCTCGGGGTGAAAACCCGAGGTAAGGCTGACCGAGACACCCAGACGTTCCATGAACGCCCTCCAGACCCTTGACGTGAACTGGGGACCTCGATCAGATATCCTCAGATGTCCTCAGGCACCCCGTAGTGCCGGAAGACGTGTGTAAACAGGGCCTCCGCAGTCTGTAGGCCATAGGGAGACCGGGCAAAGGGAGGAGACGACAGGACTTAGAAAACCGATCCACAATGACCAGGATCGTGGTGTTACACTGTGATGGAGGAAGATCACGTTAGGAAATCCACCGACAGGTGCGACCACGGCCGTTGTGGAACGGGTAAGGGTGGTAACTTCCCTCTGGGCAAGTGCCTAGAGGCCTTGCACTGGGCGCACACCGAGTAGGGGGAAACATAAACCCTCACGTCCTTAGCTAAACTCGACCACCAGTACTTCTCACTAAGACAGCGCATTGTCCGACCGATGCCCGGATGCCCAGAGGAGGGTGACGTATGGGCCCAATAGATCAAACGGTCGCGGACAACAGACGGACCATACAGACGCCCAGCTGGACATTGGGGGGGAAGTGGGTTCTGTACATAACGCCCGCTCGATGTCCGCGTCCAGCTCCCACACTACCGGTGCCACCAGACAAGAGGCCGGGAGTATGGGAGTGGGATCCATGGGCCGCTCCTCTGTGTGACGAGGTACTCATAGTGCCCTGAGGTGGTACTAAATGCCGTCTTCCACTCGTACCACACCTAGATCTCGTACCACACACTCGTACCACACCTAACTGTACCACACCTAGATCTGGTTGATGCCTCGATAGTCAATACACGGGCGCAGACCTCCATCCTTCTTCACAAAAAAGAAACTCGGGGAGGCAGGTGAAGTGGAGGGCCGAATTTACCCCTGCTCCAGGGATTCGGAGACATATGTTTCCAGAGCCGCCGTCTCCTCTTGTGACAGGGGATACAAGTGACTCCTGGGAAGTGCTGCGTCTACCAGGAGATTTATCGCACAATCCCCCCCGTCGATGGGGTGGTATTTGAGTCGCCTTCTTCTTACAGAAGGTGAGAGCCAAATCGGCATATTCAGAGGGGATGCGCACGGTGGAGACCTGGTCTGGACTTTCCATCGTAGTTGCACTAACGGAAACCCCTAAACACCTCCCCGAGCAATCTCGTGACCATCCCGTGAGAGCCCTCTGTTGCCACAAAATAGTGGGGTCATGACAGGCCAACCAGGCTATCCACAGCACCACGGGAAATGCAGGAGAATCAATAAGGGAAGATAAAAAAAATATATCCTTGTGATCCTCCCGCGTAACCATGCCCAGTGGAGCGGTGGCCTCCCTAATTAGCCCCGACCCCAATGGTCAACTATCTAGGGCGTGAACTGGGAAGGGCATATCCACTGGCACAATAGGGATCCCTAAACTATGGGCAAGTGATCTGTCAATAAAGTTCCCAGCTGCGCCTGAATCTATGAGCGCCTTATGCTGGGAATGCGGGGAAAACACAGGAAAATTAATATACACAAACATATGTGCAACAGAGGGCTCTGGGTGAGCCTGGTGCCGACTCACCTGGGGTGACACAAAAGTGCCCTGCCTGCTGCCTCGACTCCCAGAGGAACATCTCCAGCACTGACCGGCAGTGTGCCCTCTGCAGCCACAGATGGTGCATGGACTGGCCCCTCCTCCGATCGCCCTAAGTGCAGCACCTCCCAGCTCCATGGGTGTAGGAGCTGTGGTGCTGGGGAATGGAATCAACAGACCCTGATTTGGACATCCGCAGATAGCCAGCAGGTTATCCAACCGGATGGACAGGTCCACCAGCTGGTCAAAGGTGAGAGCGGTGTCCCTGCAGCCCAACTCCCGACGGACGTCCTCGCTCAAACTACAATGGTAGTGATCGATCAGGGCCCTGTCGTTCCATCCCGCGCTGGCGGCCAGGGTCCGAAAGTCCAGAGAGAACTCCTGTGCACTCCTCGTCCCCTGCCTAAGTTGGACGAGCCGTTCACCCGCCCCTCAGGCGGGTGGTCTAAAACGGGTGAAATCTTCAAATTGGTCCAACACCGTTTCTCCTTCCTCCCATACGGCGTTGGCCCACTCCAGGGCTTTCCCTGAGAGACAGGAGACGAGGGCAGACACGCTCCTACGGCCCGTAGGAGCCGGGTGGACGGTTGCTAGGTAGAGCTCCAGCTGGAGTAGGAACCCTTGACATCCCACAGCCGTCCCATCATACTCCTTCGGAAGATCGAGCTGAATCCCACTGGGACCAGGTGAAGGAGGGGTGACTAGTGGTGTCCTTGGTGGTGATGGTGAAGGCACTGGAGGAACTCCTCTTCTCTCCCAGCGGTCCAGATTCTGCAGGACGCGATCCATGGCAATGCCGAGATGTTGTGATAGGGCTGCATGCTGCTGGACGCGCTCCTCGATCCCTAATCCGGGGTTGTCTGCTCCTGCTGACTCCATATGGTTTGGGTGCGTGATTCTGACAGAAGGTGAATGTAGCTGGTGCATGAAGTCAGGCGCAGGAGAGCAAAATGAGTAAGCAATGTACTTTACTCAAAAATAAAGGCACAAGGTAAACAAATACACCTGACCAAAATACCAACGGTAAATATAACGCACGGGTGAACACAGCACCCATCGAAAAAAACAGCCATCATAAACCGAACTGAACATACAAATAATCACGCACAACAAACATGGGGGAAACAGAGGGTTAAATACATGAACATGTAATTGAATAATGAAAACCAGGTGTGTAGAAAATAAAGACAAAACCAATGGAAAATGAAAGATGGATCAGTACAAGGAGAGGGACCGACCTCGGTGGAAGTCGTGACATGTGCAAAGAATGGATTTTCACATAAAAGAAGTGTGTTCCAAGAAAAAAGTTTTAAAAAAATGCTTTTTGTTTTGGCGTGTTTCTGTGCATGCTTCAATTGCCTATGTATCGGCTTCAGATGCTTCGAGAGAAAGTTATACTCCTGCCCATATGAAGCTATCTTACTGGCATTGTCAAGTGTGTCTGTCTCGGTGTTGGTGGACTCGGTTAAGTGAGGACCGGTAGCCTACAGGACCGCTGAGCTCTGTGATCACTCTAAGCTAGGGAATAGTAATGCTGGATCAACAGGCTGGTATGGCAGTGAAGCAGGGACTGGCACGACACCACGAGTCAACAAGTGCCAACAACAAGTACAACAAGCTAACTAGCTACGGTAGCATTGTGTGGCTAACTTAGCTAGCTAGCTATGAACTGACTTCTGAGGTAACTGACATCTCTATGTGGCCGTGTATGGAAATTGTCTTTCTGGGCCGGGCAAAAGTTAAATTGTAGTACCAAAGCAAAACTGTAGGAGCAGTCAACCAAACATTAGGGTGTTTTTGTTTGACCCACTCAAACATGACCAAAGACATGACTAAAACAGAAACTAGTGATGGGCATTCCAGCTCTGTGAGCCGGCTCGTTTGGCTCAGCTCACCAAAAAGAGACGGCTCTTTTGACTCCCAAACGGCTCTTTAAAAAAAATATATGTTTTGTATTTTTTCAAATCAAACAGTTTGCGATAGTTTCACTGTGATTGGTGTTAAAACAATTCTAATTAAATTATTAAATGAAATCATTCTCTACCTTAACCACAAAGTATTTAAAAATACATTGGTTTGTTATGAAAATGAATGCTATTAAACATTTGCATTTAAAGTATAACTTTTTAATGTATATAAACAAAGTGCATATAAATCTAACCATTCAAAACTAATACAATCTAAGCAGCATAATAGAATATTGCACAATATCAAAGAAAAATAAATAACAATTTGCAAAACTGCAACATCCCAAAAATTGAAATAAATTACCTCCATTATGGCATCTGCTGAAGGATTCCTTTGTGCTGCATCCCCAGTTGCTCTCTCGTCAAACAGCATCCAAACAGCAGATGTTTGTGGCACTACTGCTGGTTTTCTGCTCCCTCTTCATCCTGTTGCCCTGGTGCCTGAGCCAGCTGACTGCTGGGGCTGTCCCTCCCTGCTGCTGAGGTTATTCTTTGAAGAGCCTCATCAATCACTCTGGCATCACTGAAGGCTAACTTCTTAAACCTGGGGTCAAGTGCAGCGGTTTCTGATAGCACGTGATTATATTCCATTCTGTGGAACTTTCTGTCCATTGATGAACATAGGGTGTCCATCAACTCTGTCACATGTCCTGTGGTTACATTTGCTTCTCTCTGGCAGCTGTCGGTGATTCGCTGCAGACCCTTACACAGGAGTATAATTTTTGAGGCTGTCACATAGCTGAATAGAGAGAACAGTAACTTATTAGTTCAGGTTCATGTTTTGTCTACTGATACTACATTCTCATCTACTGCTCATAAATATATATAATACTGGATTAAATAATGATGTAGTAATAACTGCTTACTCTACCTCTCTCCACTGATCTCCACAGTGACCTGCTCAAAGGGTTCCAGGACTCTGCACACTTCCTCCACCACCTCCCATTCCTCTTGGGTCAGAGCATCAACAGCTGCATTGACAATGGACAGGGTAGAGATGATGGCATCCTTTGACTCAAGAAACCGCTTCAACATATAAAATGTTGAATTCCACCTTGTAGTGCAGTCTTGTTTAGGCCTCAGCTCAGGCATTCCCATCTGGCGTTGTGTAGACTTTAGTTTTTCAGCACCTACTGTGCTCCTTCAGAGCATCTCTTACAATCAGGTTGATTGTGTGGGCAAGACATGGATGATGGGTCCATTTTAACGGCTTTGCTTATGTTACAGTGTTAAGGCAAACTGCAGTAGCTTCTTGGACTCTTTCCAGCACTGAAGCCTGTGTGCTCCCATACAGTTGTGGAATAAGTGATTTTGAAAGGGTTTTCCTGCTTGGAATTGTGTACATTGGATTTAGACTATTGCTATAATTTCTAAAAACCTCTGTCCTCCACGATCGAAAATGGCTGGAAATCGGTGGCAATCATTTTAGCCAATGCAATATCAATTTGGCCTTGTTTTGCTACAGACATAGACTTTGGCATAAACTGGTCCATAGAAGACTGCGTTGCTGTCGGTCGCGGAGTAGGCCTACTTGACTGAGTGGATACTTGCTCCACCACTATCACTAGCAGGCCCGCTAGTTTCTCGAAGCTCCGCTACAGCTAGCTTCACAGTTGGGTGCACAGTTCGCATAAACCGGTGTAGCTTGTGCGTAGAACCGGCTTTATATGAGATTTTGTTTTGGCAAATTCTACACTGTGCTCTAACATTGTCTTGTTTATTAAAATGCATCCAAATGCTACTGTGCTTTAGACTCATTTTCCAGCTGTTGTTTTCACAGCTGTCCTACCTCTCTCTCATCGTCTGCTACGTGTGTGACTGTGAGCGAGTTGGCTCGGCCCTCCCTCGCGCATCTTTGGTTCATTGGTTGACACAGCGTGTCTGATTGACAGGAACAACAGGTGAGGCTATTAGTCTGAGCAGACGGTCAGAACGAATGTGTGTGCGCTTGAACATTTAGGCCTATATTATTATTATTTTTTCGTTCTTTGAATTAGTTAATTATATTCATTTAAATATTTTGATTATTTATATCTTAATTTTTTTTATAAATATATTTGGCTCTTCTGATATGTGAGCCGGATCCCAACGTTCACCGACAAGAGCCGACTCGTTCGCAAACGACCTATCACTAACAGAATCTAATTTACCTGGGATATATACAAATTGGTGTGATATTTGAGGCTCTCTCTCAATTGATTGTATATTGAACACACATATGATTTCAGTTCATGAGTGTGTGATATGGGGGTTGGAGACATGTTTATTTCAACATTATAAAGAAAACGTTTTATGTTGCAGATCACCTCCCGTCGACTTCACTCCTCGACTTTCGGCTACAGTCGGTTGCTTTAGCCTTACTAGTCAAACGAGCCCATTATTAGCTTTCAATGGAATGTCTCAACTGTAACAAAGAGACTATCCCATTATGGTGCTTCTTCTTAGTTTCACTTCAAAGTAATTGCATTTTTTATGATTGGGTTATCAATGGTAAATATCTTTAGCACAGTAATGTCCTCTTAAAGATGTTTCATCAAAGATGGTTTAGAAACTATGGTCACTGGTTTCACCTCCCTGCCGGCCCCTATGCCTGGTAGTCCTTCGTTACCAGAAACACAATGTAAAAAACAACAACTTTTTCTACCATTTCTCTTCATAAAATCTGACTGTACACCTAACCCCAACCTTAACCATACTGCTAACGTTATGCTTAACCCTAACCTTAAATTATGACCGGAAAGCTTAGCGTTGACTTTCTGGCTGTGCTAACTAGTGGAAACCCTCTGTTCCCTTGACGACGTAAAATGTGTGATTCAAAAACAGTGACGTCACCGCGCCATTCCCATGTTGCTTTGCGAATCCCAGTCGAGCGTTTGTTCGATTTGTTGGTCTAAACATTTGTCTCTGTCTGGGCTGGAGAATAAATAAAATTGATTTATTTTACAAAATATCTAGCCAAACAAACCGTCTCAAACTTGGTGCATAACTGAGAGTCTTTGACGCTGCACGGTAGGTCAATCTGAAAAAGAATTGTGTGAGAAACAAGTTCGAACGTTTGGAGATAAACAATCACAATAGCTAACGTTAGCTAGATAGTGCTAACTTTTAGCCTATTCAGCGTGCTAATGGTAGTCTAGCTACTATCAGTGGCCTTATCTAATGGTGTTTAAAAGTGGCGCCCATGTTGGCTCTCTTGTCTTGAACTACGTTAGCTAGCTATTAATACCTAACTAGCTAACGTTAGCTTTGTAGCTAGCTAGTGCAACGAGCACTCAGGTTTGTCGACTAATTAGCTAACGTTAGCTGTCTACAACATCGATTAGTATTTGAGCAGACTGGTAGAACTTTAATACAAAATTCCAAGAAATCTGCATATTTACACTCCTTCATCGAGATACATGAAAGTGACAAGCGTAATGTTAGTTATGGGATGGAAGTGATGTTCACCCGTTCTGAGGCCTTCTGTCAATGGGCTAAGTTTACAGGTCACGACATCAATAAGCAATGCCAACAGGTTTCTGATGATACTATATACACAACAAGCACGACAGAAGACAAATCGAGATTAGTGAACCAGCTGGTCAAGTCTCCACACAAAACGACCCCAATAGTTAGGTACAATTTCCAGAAGTAAAAGCAGTGCCATGAATCTGAGGTGTTGAGTTTATATACACCACGCAGTATAATATAGTAGTGGTTCCCAACCTTTTTGGGTTACTGTACCACCAAGTAAAATTTTCTCTGCCAGGAGTACTGCTGAAGTCAAGTCAATTTTACCAGTAGGCCAGGTACCCCTGGTTGGGAAACTGTCATAGAGGTGGTTAGAGCATTGGGCCAGTAACCAAAAGGTTGCTGGATCGAATCCCTGAGTTGGCAAGGTAAAAATGTGTCGTTCTGCCCCTGAACAAGGCAGTTAACAAGGCCGTCATTGTAAATAAGAATTTGTTCTTAACTGACTTGCCTAGTTAAATAAAAAATTATACTCTTTTGAGGATCTGTGTAGATGACAATGTTTGAAGTTATATCTATCCATCCATGCTGTATCTTTTCTGGGGTGAATTTATAGAGTGAAACGGAATAAAATGAGCAGGGACCTTTTGTCCAATTGAAGCTCACATTTTTGTTGCTTTTGCTACAGTGTCCAAATAATGAGTTGGTCTACTGCGTCCCTGTTGTAGGGCGGCAGGTAGCCTAGCAGTTAAGAGCATTGTGCCGGTAACCAGAAGGTTGCTGGTTCAAATCTGCGAGCCGACTAGGTGAAAAATCTGTAGATGTGCCCTTGAGCAAGGTACTTAACCGTAGTTGCTCTGGATAAGACTGTTTGCTAAATGACAATATAAATGTGCTCCTTTACAGACATGGACCAGGACTATGAGTGTCGGCTGCTCAGGCAGATCAACATCCAGAACGAGAACGCCAGCCCTTTAGTAAGACTCAATAAAAGTTGTGTATTATTCTGGATTGACTTGTGTTGCACAATATCATTCTGTATTGAGGTGGCATATGATGTTACAGATGCCAACATCTAGGTGTATTTGTCTGAATTGGTTGGCACACGCTGCTGACAGCATAATGTTCAGGGATTTCAAGAGTAAGTTCTAGTTCAGTTGACAATATGGTCATCTATCCAGAGATACAAATCCCCTGAAAGTAGGTCAGGTGTACCAGTAGGCTAAACTATATCAGACATACATTTAGCCTAAGCAGAACACACTGTCAGTGTTTGAAGTTGATAGCTACTGAACAAAGACTATAGATTTTTTCAGATTAGCTTGACAATAGTCTGATACTGGCTCCTCCCTTACATGTTTAATAACAAAACTGCTTTGTGAAGACTAAAGAGGATGTCTAATGTGTGACACGAGCTTTGCTGTCCAACAGTGTGTGAAGTCTAAAAGCTACGGTTTTATTCAATTCAACTCTGTCAGATCCCCTGATGTTTTGTCTGCATTAAAACCACCTCTCTGATTGACCCCTCCTGTTGACTTTACGTCGAGTTTCACCCCTCCTCTCTCCCTGTGGAAACCCATTAGAAAATAGGCATAGGCTACATCTTAGAGCATTCCTTTTAATTGTATCTCTATTGAACACCTCATCCGCAAATCACGAAACCCCCTTGGTTAATTGTTTATCTCGCCTGGGCTCTGCAGATCTCATGAGCTATTCATGTGCAGTGGTTGTCGTTTTCTCATCTTTCGTGGTTCAATTGTCCTCTCTGTGAACGAGTCCCTCTCTGACCCTGTATCCCCTTCTCTCTCCCCATGAAGAAGGCCATAGATACAGTACGAGCCCTGACACCCACCAACTCCCCCCTATCGTCACCAAGCAAACATGGCGACCGCTTCATCCCCTCCCGCGCCGGCGCCAACTGGAGCGTCAACTTCCACCGCATCAATGTGAGTCCCCCCGCAATGAACTTCTGGATTTTTTTGTGCCCCAAGTTTTATATCTGTGTTGATCGTGTCACTTGCTGGGTTTCTGTTTTCTGTCACCCTAATGAAGGGTGTTGTAGCCGCAACATGTCGGTGCATTTAATTTTTTTTGCTATGCATTAAACAATAAAGGCTTTTAAAATTGTTCCACTACATGAGTGCCTTGATTACTTCCGGAAGTTTGGTTGCAAAGGCTTTTCCAGCATTGTTTACTATCCAGCATCAAATCATCTACAGTATTTCACCCCATGATCAAAGAGCACCTCATGGATTAACTATAAACCAATGAAGCGCTCCTCTACTGTCTCTACATATTAGTCACTGTTAATGTTGTTGTGTAGGAGAATGAGAAGTCTCACAATCAGAACAGGAAGACAAAGGATGGCACTACAGACACTAGCAAAGGTGAGCCTCTTGACTCTGTTGAATTTATTGTGTTTCTGTAGTGTGCATGGATTCTGTTTTACTCATTCATTCATTCATTCCCATTAAAATGGAGATTAACATACCCCTCCCTCCTAGCGGACGGCCTGGCGTACTCTGCCCTATTGAAGAACGAGCTGCTGGGGGCAGGCATAGAGAAGGTCCAGGATCCCCAGTCAGAGGACCGTCGCCTCCAGCCCTCCACCCCCGCCAAGAGGAGCCTCTTCAGTGTACTTAACATAGGCCCTTATACATTCTGTTGGAATAGCGTCTTTTTCAAAGCTACCAGGGCTAGTGTATTGTGTGTGCTGCAGTTTTAATTTGTTAGTCGTACAACATGTTTACCTTTGATACTAAATATGCCAGTTGTTTGTGTTTACAGTATTCTGTCAGTGCCAAGCGATCTCTACCCGAGGATGGCAACACAGTGTCTCCATACTCCTTGTCTCCAGTTAGCAGCAACAGGTTTTCACCACTTTCACCTATGCATTGGTTTTATATTATATGGCTAACATTGGTATTCTAGTTCTCTCCCTCTCATTTCATTATAATTAGTATTTTCTGTGTCACATTGAATGAGTCATCTGTCTTGTCTCCCTCCTTGTAGTCAGAAGCTGTTACGGTCGCCTAGGAAACCCACGCGTAAGATCTCTAAGATCCCCTTTAAGGTGCTTGATGCTCCAGAGCTGCAGGATGACTTCTATCTCAACCTGGTGGACTGGTCCTCCCTCAACGTCCTCAGTGTCGGTCTGGGAACCTGCGTCTACCTCTGGAGCGCCTGCACTAGCCAGGTGTGTGTGTGAATGTGTGTTATCACACTGAAATCAGTGACACTGTCTCCATTTATCGCAAATGCCTCTCTCTCGTAAACTCTTTCATATGATGTGAGTTGGAAATTGACAATCTATGGATTGTGTCTTTTGGTCTTCAGGTGACGCGTCTGTGTGACTTGTCAGTGGAAGGGGACTCTGTCACGTCAGTGGGCTGGTCAGAGAGGGTGAGTCTGTCTGCTTTAACTCCTATGTGTTGTCATGTACACCCCTTATTTACAGTTTACCCTATACCTCCAGGGCTCTGTAGTCCTGGCTCTATACGCTTCAGGGGGTGTGATGGATTTGCCCTGATACCATGTGTGTCTGGTTATTGTACTCTTTTGTGTGTGTGTGTGTGGTTTCTCAAGGGGAACTTAGTAGCGGTGGGGACACATAAGGGCTATGTACAGATCTGGGACGCAGCAGCAGGGAAGAAACTGTCAGTACTGGAGGGACACACAGCCAGAGTGGGTGAGTAGGAGGAGGCTGGCTGTCCTACAGAGAGAAGAGGAGAGCTTCTCCTCTGACTCAGAGGAACGGTAGTGCTGCAACAATGGAATATAATATCTAGTAATTCTATTGCTATGGCTTCATCATGAAATATTCATCCTTAAGTCAAAAGAAAACTATGAAAACTGAGTGCATTTCAGCTGTTTTTATATTTTTTGCTAAATCTTTCTCTCTAGGTGCGTTGGCGTGGAATGCCGACCAGTTGTCATCTGGCAGTCGTGACAGGGTTATCCTGCAGAGGGACATCCGAGCCCCACCCCTCCAGTCAGAACGTCGTCTCCAGGGACACCGACAGGAAGTTTGCGGCCTCAAGTGGAGCACCGACCACCAGCTACTGGCCTCAGGGGGAAATGACAACAAGGTACACACAGCACAGACCACCAGCTTCTGGTATCGGGGGGGAAATAACAACAATGTACACACAGCACAGACCACCAGCTACTGGTATCGGGGGGGAAATGACAACAAGGTACACAGCACAGACCACCAGCTTCTGGCCTCGGGGAAATGACATCAAGGTACACACAGCACAGACCACCAGCTTCTGGTATTGGGGGGAAATAACAGTAAGGTACACACAGCACAGACCACCAGCTACTGGCCTAGGGGGATTACAGGACAAACAAACCTCTTGAATAACTATTGTACACTCCTGCTTTTATCCTTATCCTATGGCATTAACTTCCCAGAAAAATAACAATCCCTCCCCATAGCTGCTGGTATGGAACCACTCCAGCGTTCTCCCGGTGCAGCAGTACACGGAGCACCTGGCAGCAGTGAAGGCCATCGCCTGGTCCCCCCATCAGCATGGCCTGCTGGCGTCTGGAGGGGGCACGGCCGACCGCTGCATCCGCTTCTGGAACACCCTGACAGGCCAGCCCCTGCAGTGCACCGACACGGGCTCCCAGGTCTGCAACCTGGCCTGGTCCAAGCACACCAACGAACTGGTACGTAGGTAGGGGTGGCTTTTTAGGGTCATTCTGTGGGAAGCACATTTTTTTATGAAATGTGATCTTTTCCATATATTTAGCACAAAGACAGGCCCTTTTAAAGGAAATCATTTTGACTCCTAAACATTTGTGACTAAAGTCCTTTTTACCTCCAGGTAAGCACTCACGGCTACTCCCAGAACCAGATCTTAGTGTGGAAGTACCCCTCCCTCACACAGGTGGCCAAACTCACAGGCCACTCCTACAGAGTGCTTTACCTGGCCATGTCCCCAGACGGAGAGGCCATCGTCACAGGAGCCGGAGACGAGACGCTGCGCTTCTGGAACGTCTTCAGCAAGATGAGGTCCACCAAGGTAGCCAGACACCTCATATTGATTGGCGAACATAGATATTTGTGCTGCGTGTGCCCCATATGAAGTCTACCTTTCAAATGATTTTGTTACCAATAACAACCCAATAAGCAAAACCACTGTCTCAGCTGATATAGAGGATTGTAGTGTTTTAGAGATCTGACCCCTGCTCTCTTCCTCTGCAGGAGTCTGTATCTGTTCTGAACCTGTTCACCAGGATCCGGTAGCCAGAGGGGCGCAGCTGTCCGGCAGGGGGAAAAAGCGGGGTGGGGGAACAAGCGGGGTGGGGGAACAAGCCCATAGGGAATAATGTACTGCACACAACAAGTCCGACCCCTTTTCTCTTCCTAGGCCTCTGGTAGGCTAGGGTCCTTTCACATACCCAAGGCCGGGTCGTCAAGCCGATAGAGGAGTCTTCTTCCACTGCCTCACCGCCCATCATAACCAGTGTGACATCACAAGGTCACACCCCCATACCCATATTGGTGCTTTCCCCGGAAGAGGAAGAAGAGGACTCTGGAACTTTCCCCCAAGTGATTCTGTTTTTTGACAGACACTGTGTGCATAACTGCCAAATACGAAGTTTGTCCTTTTATTGAATGTTTATTTATTGTTTTTCTTTTCTTTTTAACATCGTTATCACGTGTCGTCGCCAGTCTGCTTCTGCAGCCTATGTTTGGTTTTTGTTTTCTGTGTGTTAATTTTTTCTGTGTCAGACTTTATGAAGAGCCTGATGCTTTTGTGTTTGTGCCTGCCTTAAAGGGATAGTTCACGTCTAAAATCAAACTCATGTTTTCACCATTGAAGGTATGGAAATGTATGACATGCTTTGACTTCAGGGTGAGCTGTCCTGTACCTGCTTGTAAACTAGTGATGGTTAACCCTAGGGCTTGAGAGGTGGGAGCTCACAGGTTTTTTGCATGTTGTAGACCATTGTAATTTATTCACCCTGTAAAAACACCTTTTTAAGTTCATTTGAAGTGTGATGATGCGTGATAATAATAATGGTGGAAATCTTATGTTTTTTTTAATTAGAAAAAAATCTGCAATTGTAATTTGAGCAGTGGCCGCAAACAAACTACATATACTCACTTACAGTTATTACCTGTAAATACTCACTTACAGTTATTACCTGTAAATACTCACTTACAGTTATTATCTGTAAATTGTATTGTTTTGGCAGTTGTCTTTTCATTTTTAACCAGTTTCTATCTTAACCTACATTTACCTAGACACATTTCACATTATTGCTGTCTTGAGTTACAATTTCACTCAGTCTTATAATGGGCTAGTAGCATTCAAAACAGATGTAAATAACGAGGCATAACCTTTGCATTGAGACTTATACAAGAAAGAAAAAACTGATGTCAAAAGTACCATTTTTAATCTTAATCAGGGTAACTTTTTTTCCTGGGTGTAGCAGGAACTGAAAGTCACTGTAAAGAAAAAAGGAAAGCTGTTGATGGCCTCTTAAAGGCATTACTAGTGCATTGTGCTGTGTGTGTCTGTGGTAAAAAAAAAATGGGGAAAATATATATATTTAGTCCATGGCACTTATCTTTTTCCTCAGCTTATGTTTTGCTCTTGACTCTAAGCAGATGTGAAAATATCTCATTTTGTCTTAATTCATTTAAAAGAAATGTTTAGGCCGATTTTTCTAGTGATTATTTTTCATTTTCTCAGTTTGGATGTGGTGTTGGTGTGACCTGGTGTGCCATCTTTGAATGAGTGGTATTTATTTGAGCTGTGTAAAAGTGTCCAGTAGTACACCCATAGCTTGTTCTGAGAGTTGAATATTATCTGAGAAAGGTGGAACGCTGATCTGTTCGGTGTATATACTAGCTCCAGTCCTAAATAAGCATTTGTACTCCTTTTATGCCACTTAGAAACAAATAAAAACAAAGAATGCTGCCAACTTGAAATGCCTAAAGAATGTTATGAATTTCTGTACTGAGAGAAACTGATTTTTTTTTTTTTAAGAGAAAAAAAAGTGATTGTATATAAGGTTTTCGAGTACGTTTTTATCATCAACTGTGTCTGAATGGGAATGTGGAGCATGTGTAATCGTTTGTGTCAACTGTGTCTGAATGGGAATGTGGAGCATGTGTAATCGTTTGTGTCAACTGTGTCTGAATGGGAATGTGGAGCATGTGTAATCGTTTGTATCAACTGTGTCTGAATGGGAATGTGGAGCATGTGTAATCGTTTGTATCAACTGTGTCTGAATGGGAATGTGGAGCATGTGTAATCGTTTGTATCAACTGTCTATGAATGGGAATGTGGAGCATGTGTAATCGTTTGTATGATCAACTGTCTATGAATGGGAATGTGGAGCATGTGTAATCGTTTGTATCATCAACTGTGTCTGAATGGGAATGTGGAGCATGTGTAATCGTTTGTGTCAACTGTGTCTGAATGGGAATGTGGAGCATGTGTAATCGTTTTATATCAACTGTGTCTGAATGGGAATGTGGAGCATGTGTAATCGTTTGTATCAACTGTGTCTGAATGGGAATGTGGAGCATGTGTAATCGTTTGTATCAACTGTCTATGAATGGGAATGTGGAGCATGTGTAATCGTTTGTATGATCAACTGTCTATGAATGGGAATGTGGAGCATGTGTAATCGTTTGTATCATCAACTGTGTCTGAATGGGAATGTGGAGCATGTGTAATCGTTTGTATCAACTGTGTCTGAATGGGAATGTGGAGCATGTGTAATCGTTTGTATCATCAACTGTGTCTGAATGGGAATATGGAGCATGTGTAATTGTTTGTATCAACTGTGTCTGAATGGGAATGTGGAGCATGTGTAATCGTTTGTATCATCAACTGTGTCTGAATGGGAATATGGAGCATGTGTAATTGTTTGTATCAACTGTGTCTGAATGGGAATGTGGAGCATGTGTAATCGTTTGTATCAACTGTGTCTGAATGGGAATGTGGAGCATGTGTAATCGTTTGTATCAACTGTGTCTGAATGGGAATGTGGAGCATGTGTAATCGTTTGTATCAACTGTGTCTGAATGGGAATGTGGAGCATGTGTAATCATTTTTATCATCAACTGCGTCTGAATGGGAATGTGGAGCATGTGTAATCGTTTGTATCAACTGTCTGAATGGGAATGTGGAGCATGTGTAATCGTTTGTATCAACTGTGTCTGAATGGGAATGTGGAGCATGTGTAATCGTTTGTATCATCAACTGTCTATGAATGGGAATGTGGAGCATGTGTAATTGTTTGTGTGATCAACTGTGTCTGAATGGGAATGTGGAGCATGTGTAATCGGCAGAACATGTGGAATAATCCCTCAAGACATACATCACTATTGCTAAAGAGCTTTGATTGCTGTGTGTGATGAAGAATATCGTACTATGAACTGAAGCCCTCTGTTAGATGGCTCTTGTAGCTGTCCCAATGCAAAGGAATGACCAGAGGACATTGTCTCCTACAGCAGCATCCTCATCCACACCCCTGTTCCATTTCCGCACCAAGATCAGGCTGTAGTTTGTGCAGGTTTTTGCTGCTATTTGATTCAAAATAATCATTTGAATGTACAGCCTGGTCTTATAGACTAGTAAATGTAAATCTAGGACATTAGTAGGCCTTACGTAAGACAGAAGGTCACTTAGGTCAAAAATGAAAGTAGGGTGGTCGTATAATGCGAATGTCTAGCAACCCAAAGGTTGTGTGTTTGAATCTCATCATGGACAATTTTAGCTAATTAGAAAATGTGCAACTACTTAGCATGATAGCTAACCTTAAAGCTTTAACCTTTTATTTAACAGTTAAGAACAAAATCTTATTTTCAATGACAGCCTAGGAACAGTGGGTTAACTGCCCGTTCAGGGGCAGAACGAGGATTTGAACTTGCAACCTTCCGGTTATTAGTCCAACACTCTAACCACTAGGCTACCCTGACTCTTAACCCTAACCGCTAGCTGACGTGTTGTGGTTGCAGGTTCACCTGCATCATCAAAAGCCTATTATTTTAGGGTGTTGCTATAGGCCACCAAGTGCTAACAGTCAGTATCTACACTGAACAAAAATATAAACGCAACATGTAAAGTATTGGTCCCATGTTTCATGAGCTGAAATAAAACATCCCAGAAATGTTCCAAATCTCTCAAATTTTTGCACAAATTTGTTTACATCCCTGTTAGTAAGCATTCTTCCATTGCCAAAATAATCCATCCCCCTGACAGGTGTGGCATATCAAGAAGCTGATTAAACAGCATGATCATTACACATGTGCACCTTGTTCTGGGGACAATAAAAGGCCACTCTAAAATGTGCAGTTTTGTCGTAACACAATGCCACAGATGTCTCAAGTTTAAGGGAGCGTGCAATTTGCATAATGACTGCAGGAATGTCCACCAGAGCTGTTGCCAGAGAATGTAATGTTAATTTCTCTACCATGAGCCGCCTCCAACCTCATTTTAGAGAATTTGGCAGTACGTCCAACCGGCCTCAACACCGCAGGCCACGTGTATGGCATTGCGTTGGCGAGTGGCTTGCTGATGTCAACGTTGTGAACAGAATGCCCCATGGTGGCGGTGGGGTTATGGTATGGGGAGGCATAATTTCAACACAATTTCATTTAATCGATGGCAATTTGAATGCACAGAAATACTGTGACGAGATCCTGAGGCCCATTGTTGTGCCATTCATCTGCCGCCATCACCTCAAGTTTCAGCATTATAATGCACAAGGATTGGTACACAATTAATGGAATCTGAAAATCTCTCAGTTCTTCCATGGCATGCATACTCACCAGACATGTCACCCAATAAGCATCTTTGGGATTCTCTGGATCGACGTGTACGACAGCGTGTCCAGCAACTTCGCACAGCCATTGAAAAGGAGTGGGACAATATTCCACAGGCCACAATCGACAGCCATGGTGTTTACAAACACTACAGGAACTATATCATCCATCTGTATTGATAACATTTTTACTAATACTGTCAAACTTTGTTCTAAAGCTTTATCCGTTGGATGCAGTGATGCGCTGCTATATCCAGGAAAGCCAAGGTTCCAAAAGCTGGGCCTAAAATAGTGAGATTGTACAAAAGATTTTGCTGTGACATGTGAATGTTTAAAATATTTTTTGGTCTGGTGTGATTAATGAGGATCATCCAGAATCTACACTTGATGAATTTATGAAATTTCTTCTTAAAATTATAAACATTGACCTGTTAAGAAACTGACTGTTAGAACTGTTAAGGCCCCATGCATTGACGGGGAATTGAAAAACTGTATGGTTGAAACAGAAAGAACAAAAAACTGTATTATGAAGCCAAGATCAATGATATAAAAACACTTTGGAATATTTTAAATGAAATTATAGGCAGAAAGACAACTCCATCTTTCAGCAAATCAGATGTCTTATTCATCACAAAACCATTTGATGTTGCCAATTATTTTCATAATTACTTAATTGGCAAAGTGGGAAAATTTAGGCAGGAAATGCCAACAATGAACAGTGAGCAGTCCTATTCATGCATACAAAAACAAATAATGAAAGAAAAGCAATTTTAATTTTATAAAGTCAGTGTGGGAGAGGTGGAAAATGATTGTTATCGAACAATAATGACAAACCTTCTGGCACTGACAACTTAGATGGAAAGTTACTGAGGATGGTAGCTGACTCTATAGCCAGTCCTATCTGTAATATATTTAATCTGAGCCTCAAGGAAGGTGTTTGTCCTCAGGCCTGGAGGGAGGCCAAAGTCATTCTGCTACCAAAGAATGGTAAAGCAACCTTTACTGATTCTAACAGCCAACCTATCACCTTGCTGCCAGCTCTTAGCAAACTGTAGGACAAAATGGTGTTTGACCAAATACAATGCTATTTCCTTGCAAAAAAAAATAACAGACTTTCAGCACTGACACAAATGACAGGTTGTTAAAGAGACAGTGACACGTTTTCACATTTCATTTTTTCATAATGTAAAATGCATATTCCGTATTATACAGTCTATGCTTGATATTTTATTCACCATAGGAAGATTGTGGGAGCTGTACAGTTAGATTTCAGTGCAGCCTTGGATATTATTGACCATAACTTGTGTTGTGGTATTTTCAACCTCTGCTATATTGTGAATTCAGAGCTATCTATCTAATAGAACACAGAGGGTTGGTTTTCTTTAATGGAAGCTTCTCTAATGTTAACATGTCAAGTGTGGTGTACCGCAGGGCAGCTGTCTTGGTCCTCTACTCTTCTATTTTTACCAGGAAGTCAGCAACCACATATAGTGAAATCACTACAACCCTAAACAAATAGTTGCAGTCAGTTCTAGAATGGGTGGCCATTAATATACTGGTCCTGAACATCTCTAAAACTAAAATTATATTTTGTACAAATCATTCCCCAAGTTCTAGACCTCAGCTGAATCTGGTAATGAATGGTGTGGCTGTTGAGCAAGTTGAGGAGGCTAAATTACTTGATGTTACCTTAGATTGTAAACTGTCATAGTCAAAACATATTGATTCAATGGTACTAAAGATGGGGAGAGGTTTGTCTATTATAAAGAGATGCTCTGCTTTTTTGACACCACACTCCACTCCACATCCTGCAGGCTCTAGCTTTTATCTTATCTTGATTATTGTCCAGTCATATGGTCCAGTGCTGCAAAGAAGGACCTGTTTAAGGTGCAGCTGGCCCAGAACAGAGCGGCATATTTTGCTTTTCATTGTAATCAGAGGGCAAATATCAGTACTATACATGCCAGTGTCTCTTGGCTAAGAGTTGAGGAAATACTGACTGCATCACTTCTTATTTTTATAAGAAACATGAATGTGTTGGAAACTCCAAATTGTTTGCATAGCCAACTTACACACAACACTGACACACACACACACTTACCCCGCCAGACATGCTACTGGTGTTTTTTTCACAGTCCTCAGGTCCAGAACAAATTCAAGGAGACGAAAAGCACCGTAGAGGGCCATGATCACATGGAACTCCCTTCCATCTCATATAAGGCAAGTGAACAGCAAACCTGGATAAAAAAAAACTAAAAAGAAAGCAACACCTCCGGGCACAATGCCTCTCCCCATGTGACCTACCTTTTGTGTCTATGTATTGGCACACACACACACACACACACACGTTTTAAAATGTATGTCAATTGTAAAGTCTTTTGTCTCTAATGTCTTTTTCGTTAGCTCCCACCCCTTCAGTGTTCACAGGTGTGAAACGACTGGGGAAGTGGGAGAAATATGGTGCTTCTGCTTCACTTAGTACCACAAATGGCTACAAAAATGTCCCACAATATTGTCCTTAGAGACCTGCCAACACCAAAGGGTCAGGAACTGGTAATGTTCCATTTGGGCCCATAGGACAGCTGCATCCTAATAGTATTGAATTGCTTCCTTTACTTGTCTCCTTTTCTTCATGACCAATGAACTGAAAGGTGAGGCCAATGAGGTGCCTCTTTACCCTTCACTGTTCATGGTGAGGTAGAGGGGATGGAGGCTCATTCTGAAAACAACCCTTACCAAGCTCTATCCCTTTATCTAACCTGGTTGCTTGCTTACTAATCTGAAGGAACACAACTGGTTTAAGTAATACAGTGACTGGTCCACCATTGTTTACACCTATACAGTCCATTCAGATCTGCAAACACAGAGAGATTAGCAAACAGGCTGTTGTTTTTTGGACCGGATAGACAATTGGAAGCTACTGGAGACTATTGGACCACAGACACAAACAGAAAAACAATGAAAGATCAAAGCGGTGTGTTCGTCAGACAGATAATGGATTGTGTCTGCTGCCTACTGTAGAACCCAATCATAATCCAATGCAAATTACACAGATGTATTGTGATGTAGGCATACAACAGGGTATGTAAAGCGTTACTGCACCCACAGCAGCCTAGTTGCTTTACCATTAAATTAAGCATTGAGAGCAGGCTGGAGAATAAAGGGAGATGTCTTCATATGCATAATCCTTCCTCCCAATGAGTCCATCAGGAGACGGCCCAGAGAGAGAGAAGTCTTTAGGATCCATATTAAACCCAGCTGTAGTGCTAATCACCACCAGACTGCTGGGCTATCAAAGACTCTGTTATACCTGCTGTTCACATGCGTCCTTCTTCCTGATCTTGTCTCGATCTTGCCTGTTTGAAATTAACAGATCTGATCACAATCAGATCACAATGCGTCTTTTAATCATCCACAATTGTCTAAACATGTGGGCACAATCAGAATGTGGACAAGATCAAGGACAAAGGCTACATTTTAGAACCAGGTATAAACAGGGCTAAAGGAGTGTGGCTTTGTGTTGCCTACCCAGAAAGACATAGGCTATATCTTGGGTTGGTTTTCAATACAACATTGTAAGGATACGTGACTTGATGCTTTATCCTATTTCTAGGCCATAATACTTTGCCTATCCTATTTGCTGTTAAACATTAGTTTGGTCATTCAATAGGCTGTGTCCTTATAGGATTGTATGCCTCTCTAACCAGCTGATTGTGGACTACAGAAAAAGGTTGACCGAACAGGCCCCCATTAACATCGACGGGGCTGTAGCGGGTCGAGAGTTTCAAGTTCCTCACCAACGAACTATCATGGCCCAAACACACCAAGACAGTCGTGAAGAGGGCACGACAACGCCTTTTCCCCCTCAGGAGACTGAAAAGATTTTGCATGGGTCCTCAGATCCTCAAAAAGTTCTACAGCTGCACAATCGAGAGCATTGTACGGCAACTGCTCGGCATCTGACCATAAGGCGCTACAGAGGGTAGTGCGTACGGCCCAGTACATCACTGGGGCCAAGCTTCCTGCCATCCAAGCCACAAAAAATGTCAGACTCCAGTCACCCAAGAAATAGACTGTTCTCTATGCTACCGCACGACAAGCAGTACCAGAGCACCAGGTCTAGGACCAAAAGGCTCCTTAACAGCTGCTACCCCCAAGCCATAAGACTTCTGAACAATTAATCAAATGGCCAACGGACTATTTACATTGACCCCCCCCCCCCCATTTGTTTTGTATACTGCTGCTACTCACTGTTTATTATCTATGCATAGTCACTTCACCCCTACCTACATGTACAAATTACCTCAACTAACCTGTACCCCATGCATTGATATTTTCTTAACTCTTTCTTGAACTGCACTGTTGGTTAAGGGCTTGTATAAGCATTTCACGGTAAGGTGTATTCGGCGCATGTGACAAATAAAGTTTGATTTGATTTGACACTACATAGCATCCTTAGTCCTTACAGACTCACGCCCAATATGATATATTGAGAAACAGGGTGTTCAAGTGATACAGTCAGAAATATATGATTTTAAACTGCACCCATTTTGTACCTCACATTTGTATTTGTACGTGTTTTTGAGTTTGCATGGCTCTGGCCTTTTGGGGCCCTCTTGAGGCGCGAGCGGGACTCTTCACAATTAATAGCGACCTTTACACACAATGCTCCTGCGTAATTGAGTTTATTCATAGGAAGGGCAGTGGTGCACCAAAAACATCCTTCAAGGTCCTCAGATGGGAACATACTCACATTTTAGATTTTAGTCTACAACACACTGGCTATGAGACGGCTTCAACCTTTTTAGTAATTAGGTATTTGTGTGGTATAAGGGGTGGGGGGGTTAAAATGAGCATTGAAATGGAAAATAGAACCACTTGGGTTTTCCAAATATGTTTATCTGAGAGATGAGTGAGATGAGCAGCATCCACAATAATGAGTCACACATAACCTTCGGTGGTTATTGAAAGTTTGCCAATCTATTTTCCTTTTAGATTATTTATGTTTCACTCCATTGGTTTTTATTTGTAATTTCAGGTCATAATTTGTTGGGGCCGCACCCCTGATTTTCAAATATATATATATAAAAAAAAACATCGAATCTCAATTGTTTTTTTCCTGTAGACGTGATCTACATCGATCCAGCCCCCTTTCTGTTGTTTGGACAATATATAAACGGACATAATTTCATCTCTCGCTGAGCTACCTAGTAACATCCTCATAACCATTACGTGAACCGCAGATGGGGAGGGTTTACAGCTGAGATTGACGTGTGTTCAACCGCAGCCGGAAAGAGAGAAAGCGGGGCGACAAGACGAGCATACAGCCCAATAGAAACGGTACCAAGGAGTCACCTGTTGATCCGTAGGCTTTATGATGGTAAGTCAGACGTCCTCTATTTCACTTTCACATGTTAGACAGGTAAAAAAATATACATGTTAACTTGTTGAAAAGACGTTGCCATTGTAGAGAGAATTGTACAGACGATATATTGTGTTGTTTACTCAATTATGGTTGAAGGGATCCAGGACGTGCCCGAAAGAAGAAAACGGTCAGTGTGAGAAGTATATTTGTTCGTATCATTGACAAATTAACAGTGGACTCCATATTTACAGCAATTATTCTGAAATGCAATGTCATTCTCTCGCTCGTCTGCCAGCATATAGCTTGAGCCCCGAGAAAAATATTCCCATCCCGTTGCTGGTTTTTTTTGTCGAACAAATATCAAAATGTTGTGTATCGGTTAACTTTCAGTAGCCTATTTACGTAGTTTGTCTTCATTTACGTCGAATATCTAGGGTTTTTTAATCAGCATTAGATTGAAAACTTTCGTGTAACATGTGGTTTCCGGGGCCGGTGTAAGGAAAGGCGAGTCTGATGCTGGGGATAGGGCGTCATTCAGCACTGAGCCACTGGACAGCTCCCACGTCCACAGTGTCTATTCGACAATCAACAACAAATATCGTTTATAAAAATAAAAATATTCGCTACTAGATTTTCAAATTGTTTGTTGGTCCTGTTAGCAACAAGATCAGACCATGTAATGACTGCTAGTTCCTCCACAACATCTTTCATTCATCTGGCCTGGTTTTCTTCATTGAAATCCCCAGTTACTTTCAAGGGGAAAGCTTCATGAAATCCATGTCAAAAAGAGCCATTGAGATGTTCATATATAATTTTACATTTGAGTGTCATTTAAAAAAAAAGATATGTTACTGTCAACAGAAAATGAAGGAAAGGCATGACTTGGAAAGAAAGGCCTACTCAAAAGAGGAATTGACTTTTCCACATATAATGACACATTTCCTCTAAATGACCTGTTTCCCTGAGAGCGAGCTTTCTCTGCCTGTGATCAGCCAGCCTCTCTACAAACCATGGTTGCCAACATTTACTGTCCTTTCTCCCCCCCCCCCCCCCCCCACACACCTTCCCTTCTCTTCCCTTACTAAATTGTCACCACCACCCCACTCTCCCAGTTGCTCCCAGTCCTGTTGCATAGCTACCTGCTCTGGCCATGAAACACATTGGAGATGGAAGACAATGATTATAGCTGTGAGTGTGCACGCTATCCAGATGATAAAATCAAGCCAAAAGCAAACAAAAATGTGATTTATCTTCTATGGGAAGTTCAGTCTTTGACTGTCGTCTGTTTTCCTTAGTGGTGACCGTACTGTGTAGATAATGTAACACAATATGAACACTATGACAATGTAGAACCGTTTTCACAACTATCTACAGTATGTAGCTCAGGCAAACCCCATTATTAAGGCCAGCTCTATTTCTTTAATATTGGAATTTGACGAGAAAAGAAGGCACTCCATGCAGTAGCAGTGCTTTAGCAACTAGGGTTTATTATGAGTGCTATGTTCCCCTCCCCCATCTCCCCTCATACTGCTGTCCTCCTCCTCTTCCCCCTCTCCTCCTATCATCTCCTCTGCCTCTTTGAGAAGGGCTGAAAGGTTGGCATTAGAACAAAGGCAGAACGGAATGTCAACAGGCTTGAGAGAGAGAGAGAGAGAGACCCCCCCAGGGATGAGAAAAGGACAGTGCCAAATAAACCTCTCACCTCTACACCCTGTGTCACTTTTCATATCTTCCACTAGAGTTCCAACTACAGCTTCCAATAAGTATGAGTAGTAGAGTGTGGTATTTACATGTTGAGTGCATACTGTATAAATGTGCAGAGAGGGAATAAAAATGTTAGGTGGGTGCATATGTGAAATGTCAAGTGGAATAGGATAGCTCTGTGCTATCATGTCTTTCTTAATATTTTATTTCAGCTGAAGCAAGGGATCCAGAACACCAGACTGATGGATGGAGAGAGAGACAACTGATCCTAGTGCTGTGTGGAAGACTAGTGATTTTGTTGTGATGCTGAGCAATGAGAATAACAACAAGTCCCAGTCTGCCCCTCAGCACAGGGCACTGGCCTACAGTCTGCTGCATACTACAAGTTCAAGTCCCAGTTTTTTTATTGGTCATATACACATGTTATACACAGACTACCCAGTGAATTGAAATGCTGACTTGCAGGTTCACCTCTTGACAGTGCAACAACAAAATAAACAGGTAATAAAACAACCAAATGAAAACTCAATGGGATAAAATAGAGTAGTAATTTAGAAAGAATATATTATAAAATATAATGCAAATTAAATTAAGACTGATATTTACAATATGTGGCGGGAATTGTGCAATAGATTGTGCAACGATAATAGAGTCCAGTAACATCAGTCGTGTGAGTGGGAAGGTGTGTGCGTGTGTGTGTTTGTTTGAGCCTATGTGTAGGTGTGTGTGGGTGAGTATACAAACACTGTGTGAGTGTGTGGCTTTGTGGTGTAATGGAAGTTAATTAAACACTGGAACATTGATAAAAATAAAAAACGGGTACAAATGGTCACATCCAAACAATCAGAAAATACATCAGACATGTGGAATCTCGTGAATATACATGCAGTTGTCCAGGCATACTGCTCAAAGGGAGAAGCAGCCATTTCCCCTGGTAATCTTTTGAGATTAGCGTTTTAACCTGATATATTTGAACTAGGGAAAACGTACAGCTCAAAGTACAGAAAGCCCACAGTGTATGGCTCTATGACTACACCTCATAGATAAAAACACTTCTAGAATTGCTTTATCTGACATCAAAGGATGTAAAATGTGGACGTAACAGAGGAAAGCATTAACCATCCCCACCTCATTACAATGGAAAGCATTCACCATCCCCAACACCATTACAATGGAAAGCATTAACCATCCCCAACACCATTACAATGGAAAGCATTAACCATCACCATCCCCATTACAATGGAAAGCATTAACCATCCCCACCTCATTACAATGGAAAGCATTAACCATCACCATCCCCATTACAATGGAAAGCATTAACCATCCCCAACACCATTACAATGGAAAGCATTAACCATCCCCACCTCATTACAATGGAAAGCATTCACCATCCCCACCTCATTACAATGGAAAGCATTAACCATCACCATCCCCATTACAATGGAAAGCATTCACCATCCCCACCTCATTACAATGGAAAGCATTAACCATCCCCACCTCATTACAATGGAAAGCATTAACCATCCCCACCTCATTACAATGGAAAGCATTAACCATCCCCACCTCATTACAATGGAAAGCATTAACCATCCCCACCTCATTACAATGGAAAGCATTCACCATCCCCACCTCATTACAATGGAAAGCATTCACCATCCCCACCTCATTACAATGGAAAGCATTAACCATCACCATCCCCATTACAATGGAAAGCATTAACCATCCCCACCTCATTACAATGGAAAGCATTCACCATCCCCACCTCATTACAATGGAAAGCATTCACCATCCCCACCTCATTACAATGGAAAGCATTAACCATCCCCACCTCATTACAATGGAAAGCATTCACCATCCCCACTGCCATTACAATGGAAAGCATTTTGATCACAGGATAAGCACCACAAAGATACAACATCCAACCATAGGTGGAGTCGGGCTTCCTGTGTGGGAACAGTGGTAAGTGGTTAATGCCATAGACTTGTGGGGGTTCACTTAAAGGGCCAATCCGCAGTTGAAATATAAAGAAAGTGTTGTCCCCACCACTGTTTCGGTAACAAGCTGATGGATGGGGCTGGAGAAATGTAATCACTCTCAAATACATAGATAGAGCTATGGATGCATGGACTGACCATCCATGATAAACTACATGACAAATAGTATGTGGACGCCTGCTTGTCGAACATTTCATTCCAAAATCATTGGCATTATTAATATGGAGTTGGTCCCCCATTTGCTGCTATAACTCTTCTGGGAAGGCTTTCCACTAGATGTTGGAACATTGCTGCGGGGACTTGCTTCCATTCAGCCACAAGAGCATTAGTGAGGTCAGGGACTGATGTTGGGTGATTAGGCCTGGCTCTCAGTCGGCGTACCAATTATTGGTCACATACACACGGTTAGCAGATGTTATTGTGAGAGTAGCGAAGCACAGAATAGTCTAGAGTGTCATTGTATTCTGTAGAGTTAAGATTTTCCTTCACTGGAACTAAAGGGCCTAGCCCGAACCATGAAAAACAGCCCCAGATCATTATTCCTTCTCCCCCAAAATGTACAGTTGGCACTATGCATAGTGGCAGGTAACGTTGGCCCAGCTCATCAGCACGTCTTCCGGATAATGGACTGCCCATGGACATGGTCTCCGACCGGGGTCCTCAATTCTCGTCCCAGTTTTGGAAGACGTTCTGCACCCTCATTGGGTTGTCTGATCGGCCCTCCTCAAGGTCACCTCTAGGTATCGACGACAAGTGGATTACCATCAGACCCCGGCTCCCCGGGCTATCCACCCGGGATCTACCCCTCCAGGTGGAATCCCGCAAACTCTCCCCCCGGTCCCTCTGCTGTTCATCTTCTGTTGCCCCATGCCCTTCGTATACACCCCACCTTTCATGTGTCTCTTGTTAAACCCATGTCTCACAGCCCTTTGTCTCCTGTTTGTCAAGTCAACCAGTGTTTTTTGTATCAGCTCCTGCTTTTCCCCAGTCTCTCTTTATTCGTCCTCCTGGTTTTGACCCTTGCCTGTCCTGACCCTGAGCCCGCCCGCCTGACCACTTTGCCTGTCCTGACCCTGAGCCCGCCTGCCTGACCACTCTGCCTGACCCTGACCCTGAGCCCGCCCGCCTGACCACTTTGCCTGTCCTGACCCTGAGCCCGCCTGCCTGACCACTCTGCCTGACCCTGAGCCCGCCCGCCTGACCACTTTGCCTGTCCTGACCCTGAGCCCGCCTGCCTGACCACTCTGCCTGACCCTGACCCTGAGGCCGCCCGCCTAACCACTTTGCCTGTCCTGACCATGAGCCCGCCTGCCTGACCACTCTGCCTGACCCTGACCCTGAGCCTGCTTGCCGTCCAGTACCTTTGCCCTGTCTCTGGATTACCAACCTTTTCCATGACCTGACCCATAGGCTACCTGCCGTCCTGTTCCTTTGCCCCTGTTGCTGTAATAAATATTGTTACTTCGATACGGTCTGCATCTGGGTCTTACCTTATCCTGATAGAAATATGACTCACACTCATCCTCTTGCTTAAAAACTGAAGAAACGAAGAAAGATAAACAGCTAAATCAAAAACCGTCTAACCTATAGACCCCTTTCTAGTACACAACACACTGACGTAACATACAGATGTCACTTCTCTTGGCTGCAGTAAGAAATCCATCGCCATCTTCGCCCATTCAATAGAGCTTAGATGTACATTTTTATTACATCTAAACAAAAGCACTTTTTGGGGTTCTTATACACTTACAATGATGTTTTGATTCTTGCTTGAACAGTCGTTAACATTATATTTGGATGTGATCTTTGCAAAATAACTATTTTGGATGCAGCAGTTGTTAGCTAAAATGCTAACGGTCATTAGCATAGGCTGTAGCAAAAGCTAGCCGAAGAGCCATTTTACTGGTACAATGCAACAAGTGCACTGTAGTTGATTTGCGATAATGACACAAACATTATATTAAGGAGAACATTCGAATGAGCCTTAAAATCCAATATCTAAAAGTAGAGTGAAATGCACTCATAAGAAAAGTGTAAATATAAACTGTTTTTGTGTTCTGTGTTCTGCCACAAACTTGAGCCCATAGCCCTCATGCAGCAATGTTTGCAAACACAGAAACGGGTCTATAGCGGAGCGCTATCGACACACCCACTCCTTTCCACACTCCCACTACTTTCCTTTCAACACAACTCCTTGCGCATCCTTTGGTTTCCATATTGAGCTGCAGCTACCCATACTTGAACAAATGGCAAAGGAAAATCTACGCAAGGAGATCAACTGAGGCCAAAGCCGCAACTTGATCTCATAGTTTCAAGTCAAGATTTGACGTAATGTGGATGAACGTCAAATTTTGACCCATTAATTCCGCATTGTTAAAGGGTTCAGTCCGTGTAGTTACAGGGTTCAGTCCGTGCAGTTACAGGGTTCAGTCCGTGCAGTTACAGGGTTCAGTCCGTGCAGTTACAGGGTTCAGTCCGTGCAGTTACAGGGTTCAGTCCGTGCAGTTACAGGGTTCAGTCCGTGCAGTTACAGGGTTCAGTCCGTGCAGTTACAGGGTTCAGTCCGTGCAGTTACAGGGTTCAGTCCGTGCAGTTACAGGGTTCAGTCCGTGCAGTTACAGGGTTCAGTCCGTGTAGTTACAGGGTTCAGTCCGTGCAGTTACAGGGTTCAGTCCGTGTAGTTACAGGGTTCAGTCCGTGCAGTTACAGGGTTCAGTCCGTGTAGTTACAGGGTTCAGTCCGTGTAGTTACAGGGTTCAGTCCGTGCAGTTACAGGGTTCAGTCCGTGTAGTTACAGGGTTCAGTCCGTGCAGTTACAGGGTTCAGTCCGTGTAGTTACAGGGTTCAGTCCGTGTAGTTACAGGGTTCAGTCCGTGCAGTTACAGGGTTCAGTCCGTGCAGTTACAGGGTTCAGTCCGTGTAGTTACAGGGTTCAGTCCGTGCAGTTACAGGGTTCAGTCCGTGCAGTTACAGGGTTCAGTCCGTGCAGTTACAGGGTTCAGTCCGTGCAGTTACAGGGTTCAGTCCGTGCAGTTACAGGGTTCAGTCCGTGTAGTTACAGGGTTCAGTCCGTGCAGTTACAGGGTTCAGTCCGTGTAGTTACAGGGTTCAGTCCGTGCAGTTACAGGGTTCAGTCCGTGTAGTTACAGGGTTCAGTCCGTGTAGTTACAGGGTTCAGTCCGTGTAGTTACAGGGTTTGAACAGAAACAACTCAAAGGGTTACGGTTAGAGCTTTGGTTTGTGGAAAGCATAAAACAAAATACAACAAAAAAATGTGTTTCCATTTGGAAATTCAGGGCTACTGAGTGGACAGCACTGCCACATATAAAATAATTGTTTAAACAATGACTTGTAGGGGTGTTCGTTTAATTTGGAAGCTTTTATTTTCATATTTACCACTGTACATTAAATATACCACTACATTTTAAACAAATAGGAGAATGGTTAAATTAGCATTCTTTAGAGACACAGAACAGAATCACATTTGTCTTGGTAAAATGTATTTTATACAATAAGGAAGTGAAATGTCATCAAACCAAGCGCGTGTTCACCCAATCTGTGCCGGAGTGGGTGAACACCCTACTATACAGTATTTCTATCTTATCCTGAACAACTGTTCCCTAACCTAACCCTGCCTACTCTGTGTACTATATATTTGTATTTATTATGGATCCCCATTAGTTACTGCAGCAGCTACTCTTGCTGGAGTCCAGCAAAATGAAGGCAGTTATATACAATTGAAAAAACATGACATTTTACAATACATGAAGTGTGTGCCCTCAGGCCACTACTCTACTACCACACATATACCACATAGCTCCCCGTGTACATTTAAGGGCCAGCCATGCTGCCCTGTTCTGAGCCAATTGTCATTTTCCTAAGTCGTTCTTTGTGGTACCTGACCACACGATTGGACAGTAGTCCAGGTGCCACAAAACTAGGGTCTGAAGGACCTGCCTTGTTGATAGCATTGTTAAGAAGGAAGAGCAGCACTTTAATAAGGACACACCTCTCCCCATCGTAGCTACTGTTGCATCAATATGTTTTGACCAGGACAGTTTACAATCCAGGGTTATGTCCTCAACTTGCTCAATTTTCACATTATTCATTACAATATTTAGTTGAGGATTAAGGTTTAGTGAATGATTTGTCCCAAATACAATGCTTTTAATATTTGGGACTAACTTGTTTCTTGACACCCATTCTGAACCTGACTGCAGCTTAGTTAAGTGTTGCAGTGATTTCACTTGCTGTTGAAGCTGATGTGTGGAGTCATCAGCAAACATAGACACACTGGATTTACTCAGAGCCAATGGCAGGTCATTAGTAAAGATTGAAAACAGTAAAGGGGTCTAGACAGCTGCCCTGGGGAATGCCCGACTCTACCTTGATTATGTTGGAGAGGCTTCCATTGAGGAACACCCTCTGTGTTCTGTTAGACGGGTAACTTTCCATCCACAATATAGCAGGGGATGTAAAGCAGTAGATTATGATCAATCATGTCAAAAGCTGCACTGAAGTCTAACAAAACAGCTCCCACAATCGTTTTATTATAAATATATCTCATCCAATCATCAGTAATTTGTGTAAGTGCCGTCCGCACATGTTGAATACCCTTCCCTATAACCGTGTTGACAATCTGTTGTTCATTTGTTTACTCAAAGGTTGGTAAGGCAGCTGAGCCAGTAAAGGGTGCTTTGCTATTCTTGGCCTGAGGACACACGTTCCTGTAGGCTTAGGTGCTTCCTTAACTAGCGGTATGGTGGCTCCTTCAGTATGTGTAGGAGTTCTGGATGATGATGTCTCTGAAGAAGGGGAACCAGTCTCTGCACAAGCAGGCGAAGTAGATGTATCCAGGGTAAAATGACTCCTTCTGGTGTGTGGCCCCGGCCTTGATGATGTGGAGGGCAGCATCGCTGGCTGGGTAGGCCGTGTTGGTATATCCTCTGGAGGTGGCATAGAACAATGTAAAGACCTCTGTGATTGCCAACAATGATTTTGCCACCAAATACTAAGTCATGTTTTGCAGAGGGGTCAAATACTTATTTCCCTTATTAAAATGCAAATCAATTTATAAAATTTTTCACGTGTTTTTCTGGATTTTTTTGTTGTTTGTCACATTCTGACCTTAGTTCTTTTGTTATGTCTTTGTTTTAGTATGGTCAGGGTGTGAGTTGGGTGGGTTGTCTATGTTAGAAAATCAAAGAAAAACGATTTCTGTGTTTGGCCTGGTATGGTTCTCAATCAGAGGAAGCTGTCAATCGTTGTCCCTGATTGAGAACCATATTTAGGGAGCCTGTTATCTATTGTGTTTCGTGGGTGATTATTTTCTGTTTTCTGTTGTGTGTCTGCACCAGCCAGAACTGTTTTCGGTCGTTTCTCTATGGTATTTTTGTTATTTCCGTGTTTATTTTAATAAATATGGACACATACCACGCTGCACCTTGGGTCCTCACCTTCTTACACCAACAATGGCCGTTACATTGTTATTCTGTCTCTCACTGTTCAAATAAACCTACCATTAAAACTATAGACTGATCATTTCTTTGTCAGTGGGCAAACATACAAAATCAGCAGGGGATCAAATACTTTTTTCCCTCACTGTAAATGCTTTAATCAGGACTCCATCTGAAATAGCCTATTCCCTATATAGTGCAGTACTAGGTGCAATTTCAAATGCACACCAGGTTCTCAATGGTTTGAATAAAGGTTGCAGAATAAAATAACGACACATTGGTAAGATCTACATGATACCTACTGTAATGTTTTACCTTAACTCCCCATTACACTTTAACTAAGACCTACATGATACCTACTGTAATGTTTTACCTCAACTCCCCATTACACTTTAACTAAGACCTACATGATACCTACTGTAATGTTTTACCTCAACTCCCCATTACACTTTAACTAAGACCTACATGATACCTACTGTAATGTTTTACCTCAACTCCCCATTACACTTTAACTAAGACCTACATGATACCTACTGTAATGTTTTACCTCAACTCCCCATTACACTTTAACTAAGACCTACATGATACCTACTGTAATGTTTTACCTCAACTCCCCATTACACTTTAACTAAGACCTACTATAAATGCAGCAGTTACTGACCCATCAGAAATATATACCATTACATAATCACTCAATACAACTCATTCATGTTGTTTCTCTTGAGTGACCAGTCATTCAACATCACAAGCACAACCAGTCTTGATGTCATGAATCTATTCAGAAGAGAGGAGAGTTGTAGAATACAAATCTCTTATTCTGTTGAAAACCCAAGTGGCTCCAGTGACTAACCTGATTTTGTCCATGGCTTAGTCTGTGTCTATCAGGCCCAGTGTGGTGTTGGTCAGAGACACATTGCTGCGCTGCATGGCTAGCTCATGCTGCATGGAACCAAAGAAACCGTTCACTGCAAACTTGGTGGCCGCGTAGGGCCCCACAAAAGGAGTGGTTATCTTACCTGTAGAGGAGAGAGGTGAGAGAAAGGTGGTGAGTTCACACAGTATGCACAGTGCTTGTCTGAGTACTTCAGAATGAGAAGAACAGGATTTTACATTTTATTCTCCCTATAAGGATTACTAGTGCAGTTGCATCTGTATAATACTATATGTGTAAGACTATCTGTATAAGACTGTATCTGTATAATATTATCTGTATAAGACTGTATCTATATAATGCTATCTGTATAATGCTATCTGTATAACACTATATATATAAGACTGCAATTGTATAAGACTGTATCTATATAATGCTATCTGTATAAGACTGTATCTATATAATGCTATCTGTATAAGACTATCTGTATAAGACTGTATCTATATAATGCTATCTGTATAAGACTGTATCTATATAATGCTATCTGTATAAGACTATCTATATAAGACTGTATCTGTATAAGACTGTATCTGTATAATACTGTATGTATAAGACTATATCTGTATAAGACAATCTATATAAGACAATCTATATAAGACTATCTGTATAAGACTGTATCTATATAATGCTATCTGTATAATGCTATCTGTATAACACTATATATATATATATATGACATGTCCCCTGTCACATACAGAGCCTTCTGAGCCCCCAGGCTTGTGCAGTTTGCTGCCACCTACAGGACAGAGGGAGCAATGACACACTGGTACAGAGGCTGTCAATATCTATCTGGTCATCATGAGACAGTAGAAAGGATAGAAGTTCATAGTCAGTCAGTCAGTCAGTCAGTCAGTCAGTCAGTCAGTCAGTCAGTCAGTCAGACAGACAGACAGACAGACAGACAGACAGACAGACAGACAGACAGACAGACAGACAGACAGACAGACAGACAGACAGACAGACAGACAGACAGACAGACAGACAGACAGACAGACAGACAGAGAAACTGACACAGACAGACATACAGACACAGAAACTGACACAGATAGACATACAGACACAGAAACTGACACAGATAGACAAAGAGACCAACACAGACAGAACCTCAAACCTTCTGTAAGGCGTACTCCCTCCTGGCCGTGATGACGACCTGGGCGCCCATCTTGGCATGGTGGTATGCCACCTGTTCTCCGATGCCTGTGCTGGCCCCAGTCACCAGCACCCTGGCACAACGAACAGACTGAGGGGAAGGACAGACGGACAGACAGGCAGTCAGTCAGGCAGTGTGGGGTGAGAAAGACTACTGATGGAGAAGGAAGATCACATGATCACTGAGACTAAAATAAAATAGAGGTGTTTTAAGGTTAAACACAAATTTGCGTAAAATACTTAATTGTCATCATGATGATCACATACTATTAAATACTGAACAAAAATATAAATGCAACATGTAAAGCGTTGGTCCTATGTTTCATGAGCTGAAAAACATGTATATTGTTGGTCCTATGTTTCATGAGCTGAAAAACATGTATATTGTTGGTCCTATGTTTCATGAGCTGAAATACATGTAGAGTGTTGGTCCTATGTTTCATGAGCTGAAATACATGTAGAGTGTTGGTCCTATGTTTCATGAGCTGAAATACATGTAGAGTGTTGGTCCTATGTTTCATGAGCTGAAATACATGTAGAGTGTTGGTCCTATGTTTCATGAGCTGAAAAACATGTATATTGTTGGTCCTATGTTTCATGAGCTGAAATACATGTAGAGTGTTGGTCCTATGTTTCATGAGCTGAAATACATGTAGAGTGTTGGTCCTATGTTTCATGAGCTGAAATACATGTAGAGTGTTGGTCCTATGTTTCATGAGCTGAAATACATGTAGAGTGTTGGTCCTATGTTTCATGCGATGAAATACATGTAAAGTGTTGGTCCCATGTTTCATGAGCTGAAATAAAAGATCCCAGAAATGTTCCATACACACAAAAAGCATTTTTCCTTTGCCACAATAATCTATCCACCTGATAGGTGTGGCATATCAAGAAGCTGATTAAACAGCATGATCATTACACAGGTGTAACTTGTGCTGGGGACAATAAAAGGCCACTCTAAAATGTGCAGTTTTATCACACAACACAATGCCACAGATGTCTCAAGTTTTGAGGGTGAGTGCAATTGGCATGCTGACTCCAGGAATGTCCACCAAAGCTGTTGCCAGAGAATTGAATGTTAATTCCTCTACCACAAGCCGCCTCAAACAATGTTTTAGAGAGTTTGGAAGTACGTTCAATCAGCCTCACAACCGCAGGCCACGTGTATGGTGTTGTGTGGGCGAGTGGTTTGTTGATGTCAACATTGTGAACACAGTGCCCCATGGTGGCGGTGGAGTTATGGTGAGGGCAGGAATAAGGTAGCATATCCTACTAATTTGAGTGTCCCGGATATTTATTTACTATGTTACGTCTACCCCTGAGTCTAGGTTGCACTACTATCATAGCACAGCACACGGTGTATGCTGGTAACATTGTGGGAGGCAAGCCGTCTGGAGAGACTATGTATGGACTGATTACATAAAAGGCAATAAATACATAGCTGCACCGGGGACGGTCAAAGTAACTTATGTTGATATCAGGGTAAGATATGAAAAATTAAGATAAGATTTGTCATATCAAGAACTTGGGACTATAAAGATGATCTACAAAAAGATGATTAGGAGTTCATTGGCTTTAAAGTTCCAAACCCTCATTGGTTTAAATGGTGTCAGGAATTTTATATTGTATTCTTTTTAATGAATTGGGGTATTTAGAGTTGTATATAGGTAGAGAATATGGTACAGAACAAGGCTATGTCAATAACTCAATTTGCAATTAGAACTTTCTAGTCCCAAATTCTCAATGACAAATTAAGATAAGAAATTAAGTGTTATACTGTAACACATTAAGTTTAAATATGATCCATAAGTTGTAGATCCTGACCTTATTTCACACTCAGTTATGTCTGCCCTAAAATAGACAGATCTGCCCAATGGCCACATCTGCAAACCCTTCAAATCTACCATGTCTCCACAGTCCAATCCAGTCTATATATTATATTGGGTGTCTGCAGTCATTAAGTGACTAATGTCCATTGTGGATTGAAACTGTTCAAGAACTCAGGTTAAATTGAATTGACAAAGTGAGTGGTGTCCCATTTGATGTCATCAAAGTTGTTTTCTGATTATATTGTAAATGATGACAATAGTTAAATCTAGTGCATTAAATCTTAATTTAGTTTTAAAACTTGTAATGGAAAAAGCTAATAGTACACTGGGAAATTAAAATTACATCAATTTCCTGGATGGGGGGAATCTAAACGAACAAGAACATTAAATGAGCTAAAAAGGTGTGTTGTCTGTCTGTCCTATGGAGCACTGTTGTCTGCCTGTCCTACAGAGCACTGTTGTCTGCCTGTCCTACAGAGCACTGTTGTCTGCCTGTCCTACAGAGCACTGTTGTCTGCCTGTCCTATGGAGCACTGTTGTCTGCCTGTCCTATGGAGCACTGTTGTCTGCCTGTCCTATGGAGCACTGTTGTCTGCTTGTCCTACAGAGCACTGTTGTCTGCCTGTCCTATGGAGCACTGTTGTCTGCCTGTCCTATGGAGCACTGTTGTCTGCCTGTCCTACAGAGCACTGTTGCCTGCCTGTCCTATGGAGCACTGTTGTCTGCCTGTCCTATGGAGCACTGTTGTCTGCCTGTCCTATGGAGCACTGTTGTCTGCCTGTCCTACAGAGCACTGTTGTCTGCCTGTCCTATGGAGCACTGTTGTCTGCCTGTCCTATGGAGCACTGTTGTCTGCCTGTCCTATGGAGCACTGTTGTCTGCCTGTCCTACAGAGCACTGTTGTCTGCCTGTCCTATGGAGCACTGTTGTCTGCCTGTCCTATGGAGCACTGTTGTCTGCCTGTCCTATGGAGCACTGTTGTCTGCCTGTCCTACAGAGCACTGTTGTCTGCCTGTCCTATGGAGCACTGTTGTCTGCCTGTCCTATGGAGCACTGTTGTCTACCTGTCCTATGGAGCACTGTTGTCTGCCTGTCCTATGGGGGCACTGTTGTCTGCCTGTCCTATGGAGCACTGTTGTCTGCCTGTCCTACAGAGCACTGTTGTCTGCCTGTCCTATGGAGCACTGTTGTCTGCCTGTCCTATGGAGCACTGTTGTCTGCCTGTCCTATGGAGCACTGTTGTCTGCCTGTCCTACAGAGCACTGTTGTCTGCCTGTCCTACAGAGCACTGTTGTCTGCCTGTCCTATGGAGCACTGTTGTCTGCCTGTCCTATGGAGCACTGTTGTCTGCCTGTCCTATGGAGCACTGTTGTCTGCCTGTCCTATGGGGGCACTGTTGTCTGCCTGTCCTATGGAGCACTGTTGTCTGCCTGTTCTATGGAGCACTGTTGTCCGCCTGTCCTATGGAACACTGTTTGAGGACTCACCTGGATCAAACGTGTCTCTCCAGAGGACTGCCATCAGACAAACGGCAAAAATTAAAAATATTGTCTTCAGCGGGACCTGCATAACAATGTTGACTTCTATTCAGTGTCGCAGGTGATGCTCAGGTAAGACACGTGACTTTAATTGGTAAAACAATTTTGTGCCGGTGCCAATATCCTAATTCATCGAACTGTAAAAACAAACCAGTCCCGTAAGGTTATTCTAAAAACTCCATCAAGTTCTGTAAAGCATGCTTGATCACACTGCTGCAAGGTACGGACAAAGTGGTTCTTGCCTTCCACCTCATATATATTGTAGCCCTAGCCTACCGCTTGTCTTGCCTTAAAGGGGCAGCGACACTTGGACACCAGCCATGTAAGTTGGCACATACAGTTGAAGTCGGAAGTTTACATACACCTTAGCCAAATAAATTTCAACTCAGTTTTTCACAATTCCTGACACTTAATCCTAGTAAAAATTCCCTGTCTTAGGTCAGTTAGGATCACCACTTTATTTTAAGAATGTGAAATGTCAGAATAATAGTAGAGATAATTATTTATTTCAGCTTTTATTTCTTTCATCACATACCCAGTGGGTCAGAAGTTGACATACACTCAGTTAGTATTTGGTAGCATTGCCTTTAAATTGTTTAACTTGGGTCAAACATTTCGGGTAGCCTTCCACAATAAGTTGGATGAATTTTGGCCCATTCCTCCAGACAGAGCTGGTGTAACTAAGCCTCCTTGCTCGCACACACTTTTTCAGTTCTGCCCACAAATTTTCTATAAGATTGAGGTCAGGGCTTTGTGATGGCCACTCCAGTACCTTGACTTTGTTGTCCTTAAGCCATTTTGCCACAACTTTGGAAGTATGCTCATTGTCCATTTGGAAGACCCATTTCCAACCAAGCTTTAACTTCCTGACTGATATCTTGATTTGATTTGGATCTCTTTTAGTCCCCATTTGGACTAATCTTCCAAGAGTCCTTAAACATTAAAATACAATTTATAATACAAACACATTTTCACATATAACATACTATTATAAACATACATAATATAATAACACAATGACCCAATAAATACTCAATCTAAAAATTATTTGATTCTTCATCTACTATAGTCCCACAACATTTCTATGTATTATACTTAAATCGTCTTAAAATAATGTTGACATTTATATATTGAAAGGTTTCTAGTTTGCTCAGTTAATTTATTCAATTTCTTTATTGCTCTAAATCGAAATGTTATTTTGCCTATTTCTCTTTTCTGTCTGGATAACGCATAGATGGTGGACAATCTATACCTAGTATTTACGGAATGTCTGTCTCTTACCAACTGAATACCGTTGTGAATAGAACTTGGCCATTTTAAATTATGTATATTATGAAATAAAATCAGTATGTTTTTTTTCAATTATCTTGTCGATTGATGACCAACTAAGAACATTGCGCATGACTGCAACAGACAAACCATATCTCCGCCTTAAAACAATCCTTGCTGCTTTGTTCTGTGCATTCTGCAGCCTCCTAACCTCACTTGATGATGCATTTCCCCAGACCACAGAACAGTAGTTCACCTGACTCTCAATTAATGCTTGTGTTATTTGCTGAATAATTTTTCCTGGTAAATATTTAGCTATCCTTCTGTTATATATATATACAGTGCCTTGCGAAAGTATTCGGCCCCCTTGAACTTTGCGACCTTTTGCCACATTTCAGGCTTCAAACATAAAGATATAAAACTGTATTTTTTTGTGAAGAATCAACAACAAGTGGGACACAATCATGAAGTGGAACGACATTTATTGGATATTTCAAACTTTTTTAACAAATCAAAAACTGAAAAATTGGGCGTGCAAAATTATTCAGCCCCTTTACTTTCAGTGCAGCAAACTCTCTCCAGAAGTTCAGTGAGGATCTCTGAATGATCCAATGTTGACCTAAATGACTAATGATGATAAATACAATCCACCTGTGTGTAATCGAGTCTCCGTATAAATGCACCTGCACTGTGATAGTATCAGAGGTCCGTCAAAAGCGCAGAGAGCATCATGAAGAACAAGGAACACACCAGGCAGGTCCGAGATACTGCTGTGAAGAAGTTTAAAGCCGGATTTGGATACAAAAATATTTCCCAAGCTTTAAACATCCCAAGGAGCACTGTGCAAGCGATAATATTGAAATGGAAGGAGTATCAGACCACTGCAAATCTACCAAGACCTGGCCGTCCCTCTAAACTTTCAGCTCATACAAGGAGAAGACTGATCAGAGATGCAGCCAAGAGGCCCATGATCACTCTGGATGAACTGCAGAGGTCTACAGCTGAGGTGGGAGACTCTGTCCATAGGACAACAATCAGTCGTATATTGCACAAATCTGGCCTTTATGGAAGAGTGGCAAGAAGAAAGCCATTTCTTAAAGATATCCATAAAAAGTGTAGTTTAAAGTTTGCCACAAGCCACCTGGGAGACACACCAAACGTGGAAGAAGGTGCTCTGGTCAGATTAAACCAAAATTGAACTTTTTGGCAACAATGCAAAATGTTATGTTTGGCGTAAAAGCAACACAGCTCATCACCCTGAACACACCATGCCCACTGTCAAACATGGTGGTGGCAGCATCATGGTTTGGGCCTGCTTTTCTTCAGCAGGGACAGGGAAGATGGTTAAAATTGATGGGAAGATGGATGGAGCCAAATACAGGACCATTCTGGAAGAAAACCTGATGGAGTCTGCAAAAGACCTGAGACTGGGATGGAGATTTGTCTTCCAACAAGACAATGATCCAAAACATAAAGCAAAATCTACAATGGAATGGTTCAAAAATAAACATATCCAGGTGTTAGAATGGCCAAGTCAAAGTCCAGACCTGAATACAATCGAGAATCTGTGGAAAGAACTGAAAACTGCTGTTCACAAATGCTCTCCATCCAACCTCACTGAGCTCGAGCTGTTTTGCAAGGAGGAATGGGAATAAATGTCAGTCTCTCGATGTGCAAAACTGATAGAGACACACCCCAAGCGACTTACAGCTGTAATCGCAGCAAAAGGTGGCGCTACAAAGTATTAACTTAAGGGGGCTGAATAATTTTGCACGCCCAATTTTTCAGTTTTCGATTTGTTAAAAAAGTTTGAAATATCCAATAAATGTCGTTCCACTTCATGATTGTGTCCCACTTGTTGTTGATTCTTCACAAAAAAATACAGTTTTATATCTTTATGTTTGAAGCCTGAAATGTGGCAAAAGGTCACAAAGTTCAAGGGGGCCGAATACTTTCGCAAGGCACTGTATATATATATATATATATATATATATATATATATTTTTTTTTTACAAAGATTAGTTATTTGAGACTACCATGATAAGCAGTTTTCTAGCTGCACTCCCAATAGGTTGGTTTCTGCCACTTCTTTAATTTGTACTCCTCCCATACTTAATTGTATCCCATGCTGTTTTGGCCTTTTCCTAGTTGAACAGACCAACATAACTTTGGTTTTCTTGGTGTTTAAAACAAGTTTGTTTTGGCAAACCCACTCCTTGATATTCTCCAAATCTCCTTGTAAAGCTGGCTGTACCTGTTGAACCGATTGTCTTGCTGCATAAATTGTAGTGTCATCTGCAAATATAGTAGCTTGAGTTTCAGCTAAGGCATAGGGAAGATCGTTGGTATATATTAAATAAAGAAGTGGCCCAAGGCAGCTGCCCTGCGGTATTCCACAGTTTAACACACGAGGGGAAGAAAATTAACCATTGATATAGGTGGACTGTTTCCTGTCAGTTAGATATGACTGTACCCAATTCAATGCTACCTCCTTAAAACCATAATGCATTAATTTTGTCAAAATGATTTCATGATCGACTAAATCAAATGCTGCACTGAAATCTAAAAATAGTACACCCACAAACTTGCCATTATTCATAGCATTGAACCACTGGTCAGTCATGTCAACCAATGCAGTGGTAGTGGAATGGTTTTTGCGATAAGCATGCTGATTGGCTGTAATCAGATCATTATTTTCCATGTACTCCCACATTTCTCTACTCACAATACCCACCAATATCTTATTGAGTGTAGGGAGTAGACTAATTGGTCGACTATTGGCAGGAGTAATGTGTTCTTTGCAGTCTTTCGGAATAGGACAAAGTTTCGCATGCTACCATACATTTGCAAACATCCCCTTTTCAAGTGACCAATTAAATATGTGTCTCAGTGGAACTGCAATCTGGGGAGCAGCACAGCGAAGCAAAAAATTGTCCATAAGACCATAACCTGATTTACCATCAGGTAATGATTTCAATAGGTTTAACACCTCCACTGACACCGTTTGTAGACTAAAATAGCAGATCTTGTTGCTCATAATATGATCATCATTCCATTGGGCAATAGCTTGTTTGGAAGAATGTATGTTTACATTGTTGCTCAGTAATTACATTTTCTTTGTAGAAAAATCTGCAAAATGATTGGCAATATCAACAGGTTTTGTTATTATTCTCCTGTCAACCTCCACACTAGATGGGCATGATGAAATAGATGTACCAAGTAAGCCCTTAACTGTGTTCCATACCTTTTTAGAATCATTTTTACAATCAATAAACACATTGTTGTAAAATTACGTAATGTTCTATAATTCTGTTAATCAATTTCCAATTTTGACTTGAGATGCTGCTTCAATATATCCACTTAATTTTCCTACCTCATGATGCCATCTATTTTGTGAAGTGCCCCAGTCCCTCCGTCAGCACTCCCACAACATGATGCTGCCACCCCCGTGCTTCACGATTGGGATGGAATTCTTCGGCTTGCAAGCGTCCCCCTTATTCCTCTAGACCAGAGGAATAAGGGGGAGAAAAAGTACGATCTTTGTTCCCATGTGCAGTTGCAAACCGTAGTCTGGCGTGTTTATGGTGGATTTGGAGCAGTGGCTTCTTCCTTGTTGAGTGGCCTTTCGGGTTATGTCGATATAGGACTCGTTTTACTGTGGATATAGATACTTTTGTACCTGTTTCCTCCAGCATCTTCACAAGGTCCTTTGCTTTTGTTCTGGGATTGATTTGCAATTTTTGCACCAAAGTACATTCATCTCTAGGAGACAGAACGCATCTCCTTCCTGAGCGGTATGACGGCTGCGTGGTCCCATGGTGTTTATACTTGCGTACTGTTGTTTGTACAGATGAACGTGGTACCTTCAGGCGTTTGGAAATTGCTCCCAAGAAGGTCTACAATTATTTTTTCTGAGGTCTTGGCTGATTTCTTTTGATTTTCCCATGATGTCAAGCAAAGAGGCACTGAGTTTGAAGGTAGGCCTTGAAATATATCCACAGGTACACCTCCAATTGACTCAAATTATGTCAATTAGCCTATCAGAAGCTTCTAAAGCCATTACATAATTTTCTGGAACTTTCCAAGCTGTTTAAAGGCACAGTCAACTTAGTGTATGTAAACTTCTGACCCATTTGAATTGTGATACAGTGAATTATAAAGGAAATAATCTGTCTGTAAAACATTTGTTGGAAAAATTACTTCTGTTATGCACAAAGTAGATGTCCTAACCGACTTGCCAAAACTATAGTTTGTTAACGAGAAATGTATGGAATGGTTGAAAAACTAGTTTTAATGACTCCAACCTAAGTGTATGTAAACTTCAGACTGTATACAGTACCAGTCAAAATGTTAGGAGACACCTACTCATTGAAGAGTTTTTCTTTATTTTTACTCTTTTCTACATTGTAGAATAACAGTGAAGACATCAGCACTATGAAATAACACATGTGGAATCATGTAGTAACCAAAAAAGTGTTAAACAAATCACAATATATTTTATATTTAGGCACCCTTTGCCTTGATGTCAACTTTGCACACTCTTGGCATTCTCTCAACCAGCTTCATGAGGTAGTCACCTGGAATGCATTTCAATTAACAGGTGTGCCTTGTGGAATTTCTTTCCTTCTTAATGTGTTTGAGCCAATCATTTGTGTTGTGACAAGGTAGGGGTGGTATACAGAAGATAACCCTATTTGGTAAAAGACCAAATCCATTTTATGGCAAGAACAGCTCAAATAAGCAAATAGAAATGACAGTCCACCATTATTTTAAGACATGAATGTCAGTCATTTCAGAAACTTTCAAGAACTTTCAAAGTTTCTTCAAGTGCAGTTGCAAAAACTATCAAGCTCTATGATGAAACTGGTTCTCATGAGGACCGCCACAGGAAAAGAAGACCCACAGTTACATCTGCTGCAGAGGATACGTTCATTAGAGTTACCAGCCTCAGAAATTGTAGTCCAAATAAATGCTTCACAGAGTTTAAGTAACAGACTCATTTCAACATCAACTGTTCAGAGACTCAGAGACTGCGTGAATCAGGCCGTCATGGTCAAATTGCTACAAAGAAAGCACTACTAAAGGACACCAATAAGAGACTTACTTGGGCCAAGAAACATGAGCAATGAACATTAGACTGGTGGAAATCTGTCCTTTGGTCTGATAAGTACACATTTTAGATTTTTGAATCCAACCACAGTGTCTTTGTGAGACGCAGAGTAGGTGAACGGATGATCTCCATTCCCATTGTGAAGCATAGAAGAGGAGGTGTGACAGACACTGTCTGTGATTTATTTAGAATTCAAGGCACACTTAACCAGCATAGCTACCATAGCATTCTGCAGCGATACACCATCCCATTTGGTTTGCGCTTTGGGGGACTATCATTTGTTTTTCAAAAGGACAATGACCCAACACACCTCTAGGCTGTGTAAGGGCTATTTCACCAAGAAGGAGAGTGATGGAGTGCTGCATCAGATGACCTGGCCTCCACGGTCACCCGACCTCAACCCAATTGAGGTGGTTTAGGATGAGTTGGACCGCAGAGTGAAGGAAAAGCATCCAACAAGTCCTCAGCATATGTTGGAACTCCTTCAAGACTGTTGGAAAAGCATTCCAGGTGAAACTGGTTGAGAGAATGCCAAGAGTGTGCAAAGTTGTCATCAAGGCAAAGGGTGCCTACTTTGAAGAATATAAAATATATTTTGATTTGTTTAACTTTTTTGGTTACTACATGGTTCCATACGTGTTATTTCATAGTTTGATGTCTCCACTATTATTCTACAATGTAGAAAATAGTGAAAAATAAAATAAAATAAAATAAAAAACCTTTGAATGAGTAGGTGTGTCCAAACTTTTGACTGGTACTGCATGTATAATTATTTTTTAATGTCAGATAGGCAAATACACAATGTAATTGTATGCCCGCTTCCTTATACTCATTCTACTTCTCCCTCTCGCCATATTCTCATGCACAGGAATATGGGAGATATGCTATGTACCAGGAGCTGGGAACACACACCTTGTGCAAAAAATATCTCTTTTATTATCCATGATAGTGTTGTTACACAAACAGACAAAACGGAAAATTGAACACTTGTAAGCTTACTAAATAATCAACTTTTGTAGAAAGCAGCAAAATAACATGGTAAATATATTTCCTCTGAATCTCTCGACAGTCCTGTAAACTTGCAAACTACACAATAAAGCACCGTAACAACAGAGGAGAGGGAGGAGAGAAAATGTTGATATTTTCCCAAACAGAGCTTTTGAATACCACTGACTGTCTGATGGGCATGATGAAATAATGAATGGTTTTAATAGATAGCAAACACTGTGAGAATGACAGAGCAGAACACAAGAGAGGAGGACAACAAGTTTCCAAATGTATGTAGCATTTAAGATCTAAATTAAGTGGCATTTTGAGGTAACATTACTTTTAAACTAAATTGAATTATTTAGGGCCTTCTAGGCATTGTAAAATGTCGTCTCTCTGGCAAAATGCCACTACTGGAAAGGAATCTTCAGCGGTCACACAGATAAAGATAAAAGGTCTTTATCTTTGTTCAACTTCTCTCAACAATTGCTAATTTCAAAAGTCAATTTCAACATCAACCTTTTTAGTGTGGATAAATAGCCCCATTAAAACATATGTGCAGCTTTATAAAAGCATTCACATAAGGGACATTTTTACACCTTAATTTCTGAGGTGAACAAAGAACAAAAACTAAGCTAGAAACATGAAACGGTTTTATGACCTTTTATGTTTAATTCCTTACTTAAAAAAAGGTTTAAATGCTAAGTAAACCTGACCACTAGTGGGGAAAAATAATGAACCAACAATGGCTGCAATCGCAAAATAAAGCATTATTCAACATCAAACAGGAAGAGCAAATAATACCAAAGCATCTTTGCAGTATTTTTTAAAATGCGACACACATTACAGGTATTTACAAAAGGTAAGTACAGTTACGGGCATGACGGTCTAACAACATGACAGAAATATTACATTATTCAACCATGACTACGGATTGATTGTAATCCAAAATGTCTTAAACATGACTCTCTGAACTTATGAAACTAGTAGCTAAGTCAAACAATTCCTCTCAAATTAAAATGTGAGCTTAGCTGGTGTGGGTGTTTCTGAAACATGAGCAGGCAAATCTTGGCAATTGTTTATAATTTCTATTAAATAACATTATTTTCTTGCACTATTCAAGCAACACATTTGAACATTAACATAGGTCATTTTCACTGATAATATCTACTTCCTTAGCCAAACAAAACACTAATTCTATTGTCCATAGTAACCAAGTCATCAACCGTCAGTTGGGAATACATTGTATCAAAGCCTTTGCCCTGGTACAAAGTTCGTATCCATGTTTTATTTCAGAATATCTAAATAAAAATGATAGCTAAATATGTTTTAAAATAAGTTGCACATAGAGATAAGAAAAATAAAACATTGCTGCTTCATCTCCTGTTTCTTAAAGTAACTGTCGAGTGAAAATGTAACTTTAAAGAAAGTTAATATTCTGTTAAGCCAAATAATGTTGTTGACTCGTCCTATACTCATGTGGCCAAAGCATAAATTGGAGAAAAATAAACACTTCGAAAACCCCACCTCAAACTTGTATCTAAAACAGACAGTTTAAATAGAGCATGATGTCATACTCCTGAGGAGGATGAGCTGGCCAATCAGCGGCCTACTCGCATTAAAATTTGTGATGACCAGTATACGCCCACACCATTATGTTGTTGGGGTACACACACACCATTCAAATACAGAAAAGCTGCTTTTTAACATACTTCATTACTTTTTTTTGGAAGGAAAACTATTTTTCTCATATTGTAAGTAATTAATTGTCATATTTCATAGAAATCTGGAAAAGTTTGACAGTTACTTTAAATGAAAAATAAATCGATGTAAGCTTTGAGCTGTTTACAAAAGCCTAGGTCGATCTAAGTCACAGATTTTACACTTTTAGCAAACTTCTGACCTTGGTAGTCCTTCTCCCATTAGATGAGACAAGGCAGGGAACATGTCCACAATAATGACAGTAAGTGTCATGTTTGCAGAGTTTCATTTCAATCCAGTCAACTCAGGGGAGGTATTCAAATTCCATTGATGAATTAAGCCTCTCAATATTTTGATTTGGTAAATACTGAATTTTGAACTCACTTCCTGAATTGACTGAGTTCAAATGGGAGTCGACCTCAAGGTGGGTGTACAGGTGTGAGGGTCTGAGGCGGGGGGACTAGAAAGTCCTTCCTAGGTAGGTTTGACCAGGTCGGATTGTATTCTAGGTAGGTTTGACCAGGTCGGATTGTATTCTAGGTGGTTTTGACCAGGTCGAAAATGTATTCTAGGTGGTTATGACCGGGTCTAATTTGTATTCTAGGTGGTTTTGACCGGGTCGAGTTGTATTCTAGGTGGTTTTGACCGGGTCTAATTTGTATTCTAGGTGGTTTTGACCGGGTCGAGTTGTATTCTAGGTGGTTTTGACCGGGTCGAGTTGTATTCTAGGTGGTTTTGACCGAGTCGAGTTGTATTCTAGGTGGTTTTGACCGGGTCTAGTTGTATTCTAGGTGGTTTTGACCGGGTCTAGTTGTATTCTAGGTGTTTTTGACAAGGTCTAGTTGTATTCTAGGTGGTTTTGACCGGGTCTAGTTGTATTCTAGGTGTTTTTGACAAGGTCTAGTTGTATTCTAGGTGGTTTTGACCGGGTCGAGTTGTATTCTAGGTGGTTTTGACCGAGTCGAGTTGTATTCTAGGTGGTTTTGACCAGGTCAAGTTGTATTCTAGGTGGTTTTGACCGGGTCTAGTTGTATTCTAGGTGTTTTTGACAAGGTCTAGTTGTATTCTAGGTGGTTTTGACCGAGTCGAGTTGTATTCTAGGTGGTTTTGACCGGGTCTAGTTGTATTCTAGGTGGTTTTGACCGGGTCTAGTTGTATTCTAGGTGGTTTTGACCGGGTCTAGTTGTATTCTAGGTGGTTTTGACAAGGTCTAGTTGTATTCTAGGTGGTTTTGACAAGGTCTAGTTGTATTCTAGGTGGTTTTGACCGAGTCGAGTTGTATTCTAGGTGGTTTTGACAAGGTCTAGTTGTATTCTAGGTGGTTTTGACAAGGTCTAGTTGTATTCTAGGTGGTTTTGACAAGGTCTAGTTGTATTCTAGGTGGTTTTGACCGGGTCGAGTTGTATTCTAGGTGGTTTTGACCGAGTCGAGTTGTATTCTAGGTGGTTTTGACAAGGTCTAGTTGTATTCTAGGTGGTTTTGACAAGGTCTAGTTGTATTCTAGGTGGTTTTGACCGGGTCTAATTTGTATTCTAGGTGGTTTTGACCGGGTCGAGTTGTATTCTAGGTGGTTATGACCGAGTCGAGTTGTATTCTAGGTGGTTTTGACCGGGTCTAGTTGTATTCTAGGTGGTTTTGACCGAGTCGAGTTGTATTCTAGGTGGTTTTGACCGGGTCTAGTTGTGTTCTAGGTGTTTTGACCGGGTCTAGTTGTATTCTAGGTGGTTTTGACAAGGTCTAGTTGTATTCTAGGTGGTTTTGACCGAGTCGAGTTGTATTCTAGGTGGTTTTGACCGAGTCGAGTTGTATTCTAGGTGGTTTTGACCGAGTCGAGTTGTATTCTAGGTGGTTTTGACAAGGTCTAGTTGTATTCTAGGTGGTTTTGACCGGGTCGAGTTGTATTCTAGGTGGTTTTGACCGAGTCGAGTTGTATTCTAGGTGGTTTTGACCGGGTCTAGTTGTATTCTAGGTGGTTTTGACAAGGTCTAGTTGTATTCTAGGTGGTTTTGACCGGGTCGAGTTGTATTCTAGGTGGTTTTGACCGAGTCGAGTTGTATTCTAGGTGGTTTTGACCGGGTCTAGTTGTATTCTAGGTGGTTTTGACAAGGTCTAGTTGTATTCTAGGTGGTTTTGACCGGGTCTAGTTGTATTCTAGGTGGTTTTGACCGAGTCGAGTTGTATTCTAGGTGGTTTTGACCGGGTCTAGTTGTATTCTAGGTGGTTTTGACAAGGTCTAGTTGTATTCTAGGTGGTTTTGACAAGGTCTAGTTGTATTCTAGGTGTTTTTGACAAGGTCTAGTTGTATTCTAGGTGGTTTTGACCGGGTCTAGTTGTGTTCTAGGTGTTTTGACCGGGTCTAGTTGTATTCTAGGTGGTTTTGACAAGGTCTAGTTGTGTTCTAGGTGGTTTTGACAAGGTCTAGTTGTATTCTAGGTGGTTTTGACCGAGTCGAGTTGTATTCTAGGTGGTTTTGACCGAGTCGAGTTGTATTCTAGGTGGTTTTGACCGGGTCTAGTTGTATTCTAGGTGGTTTTGACAAGGTCTAGTTGTATTCTAGGTGGTTTTGATAAGGTCTAGTTGTATTCTAGGTGGTTTTGACCGAGTCGAGTTGTATTCTAGGTGGTTTTGACCGAGTCGAGTTGTATTCTAGGTGGTTTTGACCGAGTCTAGTTGTATTCTAGGTGTTTTGACCGGGTCTAGTTGTATTCTAGGTGGTTTTGACAAGGTCTAGTTGTGTTCTAGGTGGTTTTGACAAGGTCTAGTTGTATTCTAGGTGGTTTTGACAAGGTCTAGTTGTATTCTAGGTGGTTTTGACAAGGTCAAGTTGTATTCTAGGTGGTTTTGACAAGGTCAAGTTGTATTCTAGGTGGTTTTGACAAGGTCAAGTTGTATTCTAGGTGGTTTTGACAAGGTCTAGTTGTATTCTAGGTGGTTTTGACATGGTCTAGTTGTGTTCTAGGTGGTTGTGACAAGGTCAAGTTGTATTCTAGGTGGTTTTGACAAGGTCATAAACGTGGATGTGGAAGTCGTCGTCGTATTTGATGTAGTAGACGGAGGGTTTGGCGGGAACCTGGTAGATAACCAGCCCAGTCCTCTTCACGCCCTTATCAGTGACGTACTCCACCTGCTTACCCACAAGGCTCTCTGTCTCCTCGCCTGGCTTCCTGTCCGCAGGCAGCAGGTGTTTGTTCTCTGGGAAACGAGGGAAAAAATAAAGGAGGAAAAAAAGAGATATGCATATGGTGTCTGCCATCTTACTTCACATACCAGAACAAATACTTCCTCCTCTTTCAGGTCCTCTACTCAGCAGCAAGCCACGTAAGACCAGTTCTCATGCTCTCAACAGACTACAACCATTTCACCCAGTAGCCTCATAAGCCATTCATGATCCCCAGCAGCATCTGCCCAGCATAATCAGAGGTGTGTAAATCTCTTCTGTATATCTTTTCCTTAGCTTTTACATGTCAAACCTGCCTTTCATTCAGCTTTACAACAATTACTTCATCCTCAGGTTCTGATAGTACCGTGGACATGGCTATCTCCTAGGCCATCCACATACTGTGCTGTATGTCCCTATTTCAACTGCTCTATGCAGTGAAGACCATTTCTATTTCTTCTTAGGGAGATAAGATATGTGTGGGTTAAAGTCTTTACAAAGACCTTAATGTTAAACTAGGTTTACAAACTCCTTTACTAATGTTAAGGTTTCCCTTTTGTCAGCACTAACCATTGCAACAGACCTGTGATTTGTGTCAGACCCTCTGTCACGTCATCTTCTAAAGGTTAAGATAATTAATTATATGGAGTAAATAAAAGTCCTCTTCTAAAGGTTAAGATAATTATATGGAGTAAATAAAAGTCCTCTTCTAAAGGTTAAGATAATTATATGGAGTAAATAAAAGTCCTCTTCTAAAGGTTAAGATAATTATATGGAGTAAATAAAAGTCCTCTTCTAAAGGTTAAGATAATTATATGGAGTAAATAAAAGTCCTCTTCTAAAGGTTAAGATAAACATATGGAGTAAATAAAAGTCCTCTTCTAAAGGTTAAGATAATTATATGGAGTAAATAAAAGTCCTCTTCTAAAGGTTAAGATAAACATATGGAGTAAATAAAAGTCCTCTTCTAAAGGTTAAGATAATTATATGGAGTAAATAAAAGTCCTCTTCTAAAGGTTAAGATAATTATATGGAGTAAATAAAAGTCCTCTTCTAAAGGTTAAGATAAACATATGGAGTAAATAAAAGTCCTCTTCTAAAGGTTAAGATAAACATATGGAGTAAATTAAAGTATTTCGCACCAGCTTCAGGGAGGATGCGGAGGTCTCCGTCCTTATAGTCGTCCCAGAGCTGGTACATGTAGAGCACAGGGTCCTTCTCATAGGTGATGTAGTACCAGTTGGTCATGATGGGGGCGCGAGATAGCACCATGCCCCTCCACTCATTCTTCTCACCGTCCTCCTTCTCAAACAGGTGCTCCACAGCCTTGCCCACCAGCTCTGGCGCATCGTGGGGCACCTTGATCTTGTTGTTTACTATGGAGGTAAAGAGAAGGATTTATAGTTTTGAAAAACACTAAAATAGCAGCCTGGTCAACAATACGGAACACTTTTGGTTTCATATTATTTCATTTAACTAGGCAAGTCAGTTAAGAACAAATTCTTATTTACAATGAGGGCCAACCCCGGCCAACACAGGGCCAATTGTGCGCCACCCTATGGGACTCCCAATCACAGCCAGATGTAATACAGACTGGATTCGAACCAGTGACGTCTCTTGCACTGAGATGCAGTGCCTTAGACCGCTGCGCCACTCGAGAGCCCCAAAATAGAACGTGTGCTGGTTCCACCAGGCTACTAAAATAGTTAAATAACAGACTGAGAGAATTGCTCTTTTTGTGTACTTTGAGGGCGAGAGGTAACATGGGGAAACAAATACTCCATTTAAAAAAAACAGCCCTAGGCCCTTTCGATCTGAATGTAATGGATAGGTCCAATCCTATTCAATTATTCTACATTGACACATATACAGTACAAGCTAGGTGCTGTGGTGATGGGATTGAACAAAATTATCTTGCATCGAGTTGACAACACCTTTATCTTGTGGTTTGCTGTACAGGAGATTACAATTAGCAATGCGCAGAAAGGTCACATGATAACGAAACGGTAGGTCATTAACCTACAGATAAGGAGAGCAATGGGGATAATGGTATGCAGGCTTTTATTTACAATTAGGCCTTTATAAGATTAATCTGTTGTGTACATACTGACCTGGAACAAAGACCAGCACACACTGTTCTTTTGTGTTTTGTACATATTCGCTTGGTGGTCATTCCAGGTCGAGAATTTCTTCTCATTACCAACCTGCTTAAATCAAAGCTTTAACATACTCAAATAGTAGGTGAACCCACCAACTTTCTCTGTTAAAACCTGCAGGTTGGACACCCGCTCGTCTTTGAACAGCTCGATGCCATAGACGCAGTCGAAGCCGTCGTATTTGACCATGTACAGGGAGGTGTTGACGGTGAGGCGCTCCAGCACTGTGCCTTTCCACTTGGTCAGGTTGCCCTTCTCCCTCCAATTGTGCTCAATCCGCAGGCCCAGCAGGTTGTTAGGGTCTAGGGTCGACGACAGAGACAAACCCGAACTCTCACTCAGCTCGCCGCTGCTACGCTTTCTGAGAGAAGAATATAAGTGTAGGTTAAAGCATAACAGGAAATACCCAAAACAGTACTCAAATATCAGTGAAATAATCAAGAACAGGTGTTTCAACCTACCTGCCCCTTTTCTTGGACATATTTCCAGAAATTCACACAATCCTGTGGGCAGAGAGCAAAGAGAGTGTATTATTTCAATGCAAAACTATAAATAATGTAGCAAATGGCAGGGCAGGGAAGCGAACCCAGGTCGCTGGCTCACAAAGTGAGGATCGCTATGTTGCACCATCAGAACGGAAAGGCACGTCCCTACGCCCTCGACAACTCAGCCCCTCACACTTCCGGGTCGTAAGTTCACAAACACCATCCCACTTCTGACACCAGTGTAGCGAACAGCAGGGCAGGGGAAGCGAGCCCGGGTCACTGGCGTGAAAGGCATACACCCTGCGAATCGTGCCAATAGAGTTCACCCACTTAAAGGAAATAGTTATGCGGCTGATATACCAAGGATCTCTACCATAGTTTCTCCAGATTGAGATTAATTTAATACAATTGTATTGAGTTTAGGCTAATTATGAATTAGCATTTCACTAGGCTATATTGATAACACATGCACTGTGTCACGGGGTTGAAATTCCTATATTCAAATGACAAATGTTAGATGGCACATTGATCTGGAGACATGCAATCTGCAAATCATAACAAGAAAACCTGTTACAGTGTTATCTTATAATGAATTATGGCTACGCAAGCAATAAACCCAGACCCACCAGTGTACAAGTACCGGTGAGGATGGGTTATTTCACCCTGGTAGCCCTAGTTTCCCGCGAGTATACCACAGGCGTTGTTACAATGGTTGCATTTACACGGGCAGACAAATTCTGATATTTTTCGAACTAATTGGTGTTATGACCAATTAAATCAGCTCTAAAAGCATCTGATGTGATTGGTCAAAAGACCAATTAGTGGCAAAAAAATATCATAATTTGGCTGCCTGTGTAAACGCAGATTAAGTAGCCCTACCGGATGTCAACAAACAACGTCGCCCTCTCCCTCAACTGCTGCATGTGCAATTGTCTGTGAAATCATGTCATGTTTCTAATGTAATTTCGCTGCGGACCACGTTTCGTAAGATTGCAGCAATTTGATATTTTTGGACAAGCCAGATATATTCCTGACTACAACATCAAGGTGTAAGCATGCCTGTAAGCATTGATGTAGGCCTAGCCTTTCACATGCACGATTACGTTCAGATGTTGCCAATTGCTTTTCAAAGACGCGCGTGCCTATTTGCGCAAAGCGAAACCAATAATAGAACATTCAACGTCATGTAATCATGTGCGGTAATTTTGTGCCGTAACACTGACCACTGGTATACAGTAAAACGACCAACTGTGTTGGCATTTGCATTACCATAAATAGCGTAGACAAAATTGACACACTGGAGGGCTTGAAATGCATTATAATGTAGTGCAGTAACACGATTATCAAAGTAGAAAGCATATTTAGACAAAGAGAGTTACCTGGCCCCTATTTTCATATCTACTTCCCTCTGCTGAGCAGAATCCGCCTCATGAAGGCTACAAGGAAACAGTCTGACTACGGGAACTACAACTACCAAGATAGGTTTATGACTAAACTCTGTAAAAGTGTTGTCCTTCGCACAGGCCACTGGGAGTTCGTGTCCTTCACGTTACCCACCCAAATAAAGCCGTTGCAATAGATTGGGTTGTGTAACTCACAAAGGAGCAAAAATAACGGTCTTTAGTGGAGCTGTACATTGTGGATTTGACAAGCAATTAAGTATTCAGTGTGTAGGCCTGTCTATTTCAGGAAAAATGCATGAACATAAAAAGTATCCATTTTGTTTTGCCTATCTGTCGGCCAAGCGTTTAGATTGAACTACATTTCCCACAATGCAATACACATCGCGGATTGGGTTGGGAAAATTCCTTTACAGCTGCACTATGACATGTATTTTTCCCTCAGCCCATACTTTCTTTGTCCTGCTATTCAACTGTGGGCCCATATGAAAAGCTATGCCTGCTTTAGGAAATAGATTTTTACATAGTCTAGACCTACAATGTGTGAGTACTTCTGTAGAATGGCTGCATTGCATGTTTATATTTATATCAAATTATATAATATTGGCTACTAATAATAATATGTTAGCAATTATAAAATGGATCAATGTTGAATAAAGGCTTGGAAGTGGTGTTGTGAATGAGTCAACCAGGTGTTATTTGCAAGAAGGTGGAGGCACACAACACACACATACACACACAGCATTTGTAAATTTAGTCTGATAATAATCTGTACAAAACAGTTCATCTGATAATACTTGCTTCATATGTTTTCCAGTTTCTTGACATACTTCGCAAATGCAACTTATTTCTATGTGAAAACTGAAATGGTCTTTTAATTCCTTTTCCATAGATGCTCTTATCCAGAGCAATGTACAGTAG